>NW_013666322.1:101813-110311 GCF_000517525.1 Limulus polyphemus | reverse complement strand
ATTTGCTGTTATATTAAAGTTTTTCTTCATTACCCATTCAAGCCGTCTCCAGCCATTGAAAGTGACGTTTATTTCCCTCGCATAGCACGAGCAACTTTGTGTGATAAGACTCAAAACAGTGTAAGGGTCAGCCTGCATCCCTATTTAAGATATTATTGTTAAATTTCCTAGTACGTAAAGAAAGAGCAATTCTTTCAATTACAATGGTGAAATCATGACTTACATCATTTTATAATTAAAAATTATGTAATATAATCATATATTGAATGTCATCATGCACTATTTTACTCAAATAAAATAACTGGTTATCGCGTGCACTGTTTTAACTCATGCTAGTAACTTTGGGTTAGATATACACGACTGTTTAACGTGAGTGTTAATTTTAGTTATGTTTAGAAGTAATATTACAGGCCTGCGAATTTAAACTTCATAAAAGTTGTTTTAGTTTTAATAACGGATTTTCGATAATTCAGCTACGCTAATTTTTCTATCACGTAAGAATTTTTTACAAATCGGGAAGAAGAAAAACACTTACTTAGATCAAATTATTATTTCGTTTACCACAATTAAATTTTTTTATTATTATGTTTGTTAACAAAAATACAAAGAAACTGAAGAAAAGGGAAGAACATTGATTTCAAACGAATATGCATCCTCATGTATTCTGATTTATTTGTGTGTGTTTGTGAAATCTACGTCTTTTAGTCTCAAACTATGTGTTGTGGTCTTTCTTTTATGTATTGCGTCTGGAGCATCTCGTTTCAATGACCAGCAGTAATGAGCCATCATGCTGATGTTCCTTGATACCTCCTCTCCATTTCCCCGATGTCTTGATGAAACCTTCCCCTTGTTCTTCGCTGAAGGCACCGAGATTTTCAGGGAAATAGTCAATATGTGAGTGAAAGAAATGAATTTTTAAGCTCATATTACAACCTAACTCTTTGAATATATGGAGCATGTTATTCACAAGAGCTTCGTAATTTGGGTCCTTGTTGTTTCTTACAAATTTGTCAATAACATCTTTAAAGGCAATCCACGCTTCTTTTTCAACTTTACTCATTGTCCTTTTGAACTGTTCATCCGAAGTAAATTTCCTAATCTGAGTCCCAATAAAATTCTTTTTTTTTTGAACTTCGCTTCTGAAAGAGCTAATAATTGCCCACATAGATACTTGAAACAGTCGCCTTCTATGTCTAAGACCTTTACAAACTCCTTCATGAAGCCCAGTTTTATGTGAAGTGGAGGTAATAGGACTTTCTTTGTGTGAACCAAACTTTCACATTCAATGTTTTTCTATCCTGGTGTCAGGCTGACTCTGTGTGGTTATCGTTTCTTTATCCAGAACTGATTTCGTGCTCTGCTGTCCCATTCACATTAAAAGCATGGAAACTTTGTGTAACCGGATTGTTGACCCAACTACATACAAAGGACTTATAAGTCTCCACAAAGTAGGCAACCACATTCTTTGTATTTGACCTTATTAAGAAGAACTTCGAGATTTTTGTACGTTTCCCTCAAGTGAACCAAATGAGCAATAGAAACAGATGCATATATATTACCATTGTGAAGGAGAACACCTTTTAGACTTCTTTTGGAGGAATCAATGAACAATCTTCACTCACTTGGTTCATAGACTGCAGCTCCTAGAATTGGTATTAATTCATCAATATTATTGCAATAAACCAGTAAACCTTGCGAAAAGTATGGTATAAACTCTTTCTCACAATTTCTGTACCAATAAAGTTCTTAACCTGAAGTTTGGACCCTAAAAACTCTGAAGAATCCTTTGGAAGGCCCAAATCTCTCACCAACTCCAGAAATGATACATCATGTGGCCTTTTAACCGTTTATGTAGTAGCATTGTGTTTCTCGTGGGTTCTAGAACGATCAACAAGCTTCTCATATTGCGATTGGTCTCGACAAATCTATAGCCATTGGTTGTCAGCATTTTAAGCACAACAAAATGTGACCCGATTTCAATGAAAATGATACACTTAAGTAAAAGTACATATGACTGTTCGTGAAAAATCTGTACATAATGGAGAAAAATGGATATCATTTTCGGATTCAGCATACAGGATTTATTGTAGAACATGTAAAGATTTCAAGACAATAAAACCATCACAGGCTGTGTAATTTATCACCAGTTTATTTATGTAACTGTGTGCGAATCATAGGTTGTGTAGTTCCATTGTTGTGATTTGGCGCTTCTATTATTGCGTTGTGTTACTAGAACCATCTAAGTTTCTCGTTGTTTTGGTCGAGTATTATAACGTTGTAATATCGTGTAGTGTGTAGAAAGTTCTAAGTCTCGATCAGGCCATAAATACGTGTAAAATTGTAGTTCAAGTAAGTAAAACAAAGAAAGTCAAAGTTAGCGAGAGATGTAGTCAAATACATCTAGACTGTGTTTTTGTGACTTTAACCATAAGAGCGTATAGTGACAATTTCTAAAGTGAAATTGTCGTAGAGTAGAGGAGAATAATTCGTCTTGTCAAATGTGTTCTACAGTAACTGAACCAGACTGTGTAGACTTTGATGAAACGAGACGATTATCTAAAGCTATGATATAACTGTGGTCATTAAGTGTGTAATGAACATTTATGTATACATTTGACTTGTTTTAATATAATATTTTAAAACAAGTGGACACTGTATTGTTGTTTTATTGTTGACATTTATGGCCAACAAGTCATAGATACCTACTGTAATGAATCCTACCCATCCATATACATAAAAAACCCGACATTGGCAAGCCAGCCAGGATTATACAGTGGAAAATGGCGGTAGAAGAAGACGTGAACGACAGCGGAAATAGGCCTATATATGCACAGCTGTAGTGGTAGCGAAAATATTGTAGAGGTCTCAACCACGATATATAATCATGTCGACTGACTTTGATATGTTGATAGAGAGAGGTGAACGACTTGGACTCATAGATAGCAATCTATGAGAGTTTTTAAACAATAACAACAACAAGACCTAGAGAGAGAATAGTGTCACCATAGAAGAGAAAAAGGAGAATACGAATACAAATTGAGAAAGAATAAAAGGAGATAAAGGAGGGATTGGAAATAAAGAGAATAAGAGAAAACTGAGATCACCAAGTTCAACCAGCAGAAAGATGAGGGACCCAAGAATGACAATGGGGTCAAACTCAAGCTGCCCAAATTCGATGAACAGAAAGACAACATGGATAATTTCCTGGAAAGTTAAGAAATATTTGTCCAAAGTCAGAATTGGGATAAAAGCGACTGGGCAGTCTTTCTCTGCCACCTTCTCACAGGAAAAGGTCTACAAGTGTATGTGGGCATTACCTCAAAAAATGCCATGGACTATGACAAATTAAAAGTGGTCTTGCTGAAATGCTATGAACTTACTGATGAGGGTTCTTGCTGCAAGTTCTGAGAAGTCCAACGTTACAAAGGAGAAACTGTTTTTCAGTTAGTTGCACGTCTACAGTGATACTTCATAAAATGGAATGACATGGCCAAGTGTGAAGAGAGTTTCAACGACTGGCAGATCTACTAATACATGAACAGTTCATTGTCACGTGCTCTACTGACATGTCACTGTTCACCAAAATACGTGGACGAGATGATCAAGCTGGCAGAACAGTATATGGAAGCCCATGGAGATAGTATAACTGGCAAGTCCAAGAATAACCAATTAAAGTCGAAACCAGGGGTGGCTAACCAGAAGCAGGATGTTGCCAAAGGTGACAAAACGTTAATAGTCAAATGGGAAAAGAGAAGCTATGCTTGTTATAAAATGGGGCACATTATGAATGAGTGCAAGTCTGTCACAAACAAGCAGCTGCAGAAATTTCAACATAAAGCAACTGGAACTACCAACAAAGATGGTGTTGGCAAGAAACAAGAAAAGATGACTGTCACCATAGATGCTGTTGCTAGAAGAAACAGAATAAAGACAACTCATCAGATTCGCCACAAGAAGAACGTGCTATTGCAACAATTAAACAATACATGATTGGTGGTCAGCTCAAGTTAGCAAATGGGTCAACAGTGCCAGTGGTTATCAGAGCATGTAACAAACATCGAGAGATGCCAACAGATCAAAACCTGCCAGTAGGTAAATACTATGTCAGGGACAAGAAAGTGAAAGCCCAATGAGACACTGGTTGCAACAGTGTAGCAGTGGGAACCACTCTAGTATCTGATGGTCAGATGACAAGTAAGGTACATCTGTGTGTGCTGATTGATGGAACAGTGAGAAAGTTTCCTGTAGAAAGAATAAAGGTGGACACTCCATACTACGTGGGAGACCTTGAAGCCATGTGTATGAAGATGCCCATCAATGACTTGATGATTGGCAATATACAAGGTAGTAGAAAATTGGAGAAACCAGATAGAAAGGAGACTGATGAAGAATCTGCATTAACCACAAGAGCCCAAGAAAAGTAAGCAAGACCTCAACCCCTGTAAATCTCGAAAGGTAAGTTTATGGTAAATAGAGGAAGCAAAGAAGAAAGACCCTTCACTGCAGAAACTTTGGAATAGTGCCCTGGATAAAGTTGAGCACAAGGAGAAAGGGATTTACAGAATAGGGAACCAGAAAGGAATGTCGTATCAGATCTATCAAGGCAGTTATACTGGGTAAGTTAAGCAGGTCATAATACGAACAGAATAGTGGATTTAAGTGATGAAGTCGGCTCACAAATCAATTATGGGAGGACACCTAGTAGCAAAGAAGATAGCAGGCAGAATCACTAGTGACTTCATTGGCTGGGGGTCATTGGATATGTGACCAGATTCTGCACGTCATGTGACACCTACCAAAGGACAGTACCTAGAGGGAAGGTAGCCAAGGTGCCACTGGGTGAGATGCCTCTCATAAAGAACCATTCAGCAGAATAGATGTGCACTTGATCAGACCATAAGCACCTGTACTGACAAGGGAAACTTGTACATACTGACAGTAGTCAACTATGCAACACTTTACCCAGAAGTAGTAGCATTGCCAAAGTAGTATTGAGAGAGTAGCAGAAGCTTTCCTGGAAATGTTATGTAGAGTAAACTTTCCAAAAAAAGTCTTGAGTGACAAAAAGATTCAGTTTGCCACAGAACTGATGCAAGTGGTGTGCAGAATCATCAACACTAGGCACCTCTTTACTACCTCTTACAACCTGAAATGTAATGGACTTTCCAAGAGAGTCAATTTAGCCTTAAAGGGCGTACTGAAGAAGATATGCCAGAAGAGACGACGTGACTGTTACAGCTACATGCAGGTAGTATTATTTGCTTACCATGAAGTCCCAAAAATGAATACGGGATTTTCACCCTTCGAGTTTTTTTTTATTCCTGTGAACTCCCAGTGGAGCATAGGGTCGTAACAACATCTCACCAATGGAAAGTTGTTGTTGCAGTTACTTGTAGCAGGTTGGTTTTTACGGGGTGGAGTTGCTACATCCACGCCCAACCCTCCTCCTCCTTTCTCATCCTGGACTTGGGACCAGGCAAAGGCGGAGGTTGGCATGTTTGGTGTGAGGGGGATTTGAACCCGCGACCCTCAGATTACGAGTCGAGCGCCCTAACCACCTGGCCATGCCGGGCCTACCCTTCGAGTTATTGTATGCAAAAAAATACATAGTCTGGGGCAGATATTGAAAGAACTGTGAACAAGAGAAGAAGAGCCAGAAGTGAATAACACATACCAGTATGTGTTAGACCCCAGAAAACAACAGGAGACGACTTGTCAAGTTGCTTGAGAGAGTTTTTATGCCATTAAAGGCAGTCAAAAGCACATTTTTGATAAGAAGGTCAAGGATCAATGTTTCAGGGTTGGACAAAAAGTATTGGTTCTGGGAAAGGACGTTTTGAAGTGCAGGAAGTGGTCAACAGAAAGGACTATGAGGTGAAAGTGGACTGGAAGACCAAGATCTACCACGCCAATCTATTGAAGACATACTTTTAGAGAGAAAAAGATCTAATGGGTGAAGCTATTGAGGTACAGTTGAACATTGCAGGTATGGCTGTCATGGATGCAGGATCAGAAGACAGTGTCTTTGTCATAGAAGATAAAGATGTACAAGACCTAAGACTACTGGGTGGATATGAGATGTACAAAGACGTCAACATCAGTGAAGAACTAACTGGCAAGAAGAAGAAAGAGCTATAAGATAAGATCTACTATGCCAGTTTGCAGATGTTTTTACGGATAGACCAGGCAGGATAGACCTTGTGCAACACAAGATCGAGACCACAACCAGGGATCCAGTTAAGGTGAAACCCTACCAGATTCCCTATGTGATGAAAGACCAGATCAAACAAGAAGTCGAGGTAATGTTAGAAGCCAGAATAATTGAACCTTTTAATTCAGCCAATTGTTTACCAGTGGTAATTGTGAAGAAGAAGGGTGGCTCAAACCACTTCTAAATAGCTTTTCCGAAGCTGAATCTCGTGTCAAAGTTCAACTCCAAACCTATTGGCAACCCAGAGGCTATCATGGTGAAACTAGACGTGGTTAATTTATTTTCGAAGATCGACCTTAGTAAAGATTTTTGGCAGATCTTGATAGAGACAGGATTGAAAGAGAAGACAGCCTTTGTGATTACAGATGGATACTACCAGTTCAAGAGGATGCCATTTGGATTAATCAACTCAGCAGCGACATTCAACAACATGATGAGAAAGATGTTGCACAAAACCAATTCAGAGAGCTGTTTGGACAAGTGAGGGCAGCAGGTCTGACCATCAGACCATCTAAGTGCTACATCAGTTATTCTATGCTGGACTTTGTTGGACACAAGGTGGGTGACCAACAACTAGTTGTAGGAGGAAAAGCTATCCTGCATACAAGATGCACCAGCTCTGACCACCAAGCAGCAAATCAGAGCTTTCCTGGGGTTAATGGTATACTACAGGAACTTCATCTCAACCTACACTGAAATCGGTGCACCAATGATGGACCTGACCAAGAAAGGCTAACCCAACAAGGTGAAGTGGTAACAACATCAACAGATGGCATTCTAGAAGTTAAAGAATATGTTAAGAAGTTTACCAACCCTTAGAATGCCAGACTTCAATAAACTGTTCATTTGTCCTGCTGATGCATCAGACATTGGAATTAGAGTAGTACTTCTGCAAGAGTGTGAAGATGGACTGTTTCTTATAATGTTCGTCGGTAAAAAGCTGTTGAAAAGTGATAAGTACTACTCTGTGGTTGAATGAGAGTGTCTGGCTATCATATTTTCCATCTGGAAGTTTTAGAACTACCTCTACAAAGATGCAAAATCAATGGTGCGAGGATTGTGAGGTGGGCAATGTACATCCAGAAGTACTGGTTCTGCATTGAAGGCATCAAGGGGACTGCAAATGTCTGGGTAGACTGTATAAGTAGACTTTGTACATGAACTGAAAACAGACTTTGTATATAGTTTATAAAATATTTTATATATTTTTCTTGAAGAGTGGCTCATTGTTAGATTAGTTTAATGAGAGTATTAATTTTATTTATATTTAGAAGCAATAGTTTATTGCAAGTTTCTTTATTTAACTTAGTACGAATCATACATTGTGTAGTTCCATTTTTGTGATTTGGCACTTGTATTTTTATGTCATGTTACAATCACTTTCTAAGTTTTTCTCGCTGTTTTGATCGAGTATTATTACATCATAATATCATGTAGTGTTTAGAAAGTTCTAGGCCTCAGTCAGGTAATAAATATGCGTATAAAATGTAGTTCAAGTAAAACAAAGTAAGACAGAGTTAGTGAGAGATATAGTGAAATAGATCTAGACTGTGTGCTTACAAGTTTAGCCATAAGAGCATATAGTGACGATTTTTAAAGTTAAATTATCGCAGATTGTATTGCAACAGCAGAGTATAGAATAATAATTTGTCTTGTGAATTGTATTCTAAAATAATTGAACAAACCCGTGTGGACTTTTGACGAGAATAGATAATTATTTAAAGTTCTGGATACAAGTGTGGTAACCAACAGTGTAACATAAGTGAAATTATCATCGATTGTATTGTAACAACAGAGCAGAGGAGAATAATTCGTCTTGTCAATTGTGTTCTAAAGTAACTGACCCAGCCTGTGTAGACTTTGACGAAAAGAGACGACTATTTAAAGCTCTGGATACAACTGTGATGATTAACTGTCTAACGAACATTTAATTTGTATTAATATATTATTTTAAACCAATTGGGCTGTGCCTATTTATTAATTGTTGAAATTTATCGCCAATAAGTCACAGAGACGTAATGTAATGAATCCTGCTCATCTATATATACATAAAAAATCTATTTTGATAAAAAGAGTTAACACAAAGGATCACATATAAAGTGTAATAGACTTAAAATAAGACCCAGGACTCGAGCACTTTTAATAGTTGACTATTCTTTCCCACCGGAAGTCCTTTACATCAAGATGGTTGTCATGGAGCCAGAGCAAAATGTTTTTAGTAAGTGAAATATTTTTGTAAATAATCAGGTGAAATTATCCAATGATACAACGTTCTCCTGAAGAATAA
>NW_013666322.1:99909-101665 GCF_000517525.1 Limulus polyphemus | reverse complement strand
CCTGTGTGCTAACTCTTTTATCAAAATTAGTTTTTTTCTCAATATGTGACAATACCATATTGGCTGAAATCGTATCTTTATTTTATAGACAAGTACTCAAAAGCGTGTCCAAAATTTAAAATGTCAACGTTATCAAGAGTTATTCAAATAGCTTGTTCATTCGTCCAGTCCATGTTGAATATTAAGTGATTTTTTTGCAGATGGAATAGAGTTGTTTTGAGTGATAGAATTAACGCTAACGTTATATGTATTCGACATGACATTGTAATTTTTCATATGACTGTTAAAAGATTATTAACAAAGAAGTAGCCGATTGCAACATCATCATCATTTGAAGATAGTGTTTGGTTTTTCAGGCTGACTAAAAATATACTGTTGCGTCAGCGAGATCACGTGACTATTGTCATGCCACCTGCTTTCTAGAACTATACCGTTCTTTCGGGAGTGCTCTAGCATTTACTAGATTGGGGGGTGGTCTGGTATATATAAGATGGTCACGGCGTGACGTGACATTAGTGTGTGTAGGTAATGAGTAATTGAACTGCAGTCAGAGAGAGACGTATTGTTGAAGATAACGTTCGTTGTTAAAACGTTTGTAAAAGAGCGACTGTTGAAGTGTATCGTGAAGTTATATTCAGAAAGAATAAACCAGTTTTATTCAGTAAGGACTTGTGTCGCTAAAGTTTCATCGGAACGAAGTTACGGAAAATCAATTAACAAACGGAAACGTAACAAATTGGTGTCAGAGACTGAGACAGAAAAAAAAAATGGAAACGAGAAGTGGCAAATCAAACTACAGCCTAGCAGACTTGATGGCAGCAATACACGAACAGCAAAAGAAACAAGAAGAACGAGCAGAGAAATTGCAACAGTTGTTAGAGGAAAAAGAAAATAAACAAGAAGAACGAGAAATTAAACAAGAAAAGAAACAAGAAGAACGAGAAAAGAAACAAGAAGAGAGATTACAGCATTTGCAAGAAAACCTGCAACAGTGGCAGCTTGAACAGCAAAATAAACAAGAATAGAGATTACAGCAGTTGTTGGAGGAAAAAGAAAAGAAACAAGAAGAGCGACAACAGCAGTAGCAAGAAAACCTGCAACAGTGGCAGCTCGAACAGCAAAATAAACAAGAAGAGAGATTCCAGCAGTTATTGTAGGAAAAAGAAAAGAAACAAGAAGAGAGACAACAGCAGTGGCAAGAAAACCTGCAACAGTGGCAGCTCGAACAACAAAATAAACAAGAGAGATTACAGCAGTTGTTGGAGGAAAAAGAAAATAAACAGGAAGAACGAGAAAAGAAACAAGAAGAGAGACTACAACAGTGGCAACTAGAACAAGAAAGGAAACACGAAGGAAGTATCCAACAGTTGCGGGAAAGTCAGCAGCAACTACAGGAAAATCAACAACAATGGCAAGAAGTACAAATGGAAAACATTAGTAAATTTAAAAGCGAATTAGATAGGTTAAATGACGATCTGTTGTCTTTTACACAAGGAGGATACATTGATCATCGACTTAAACAGCCCCAGACAATGACAAGCCTCTTCCAGACCCTGCAGCTATACCCTAATGCAGACATATTCAGTCCCGTTAGAAGTCACATCCCAGATATGAATGTCAGTACTAAGAGTGATCCAGTACGAAGGAAGCCACAGGAATACGATGGGAAAGCACTGTGGGAAGCATATAGAGCACAGTTTGAGTTACTGGCAAAGATGAACAGATGGACAGAGGAGAAGAAAGCAGTATATCTGGC
>NW_013666322.1:82443-98928 GCF_000517525.1 Limulus polyphemus | reverse complement strand
CAGTTTTATTAAGTAAGGACTTGTGTCGCTAAAGTTTCATCGGAACGAAGTTACGGAAAATCAATTAACAAACGGAGACGTAACAATACCTACTGCATGAGATCAATGATCACGATAGAAAATAATAAGTACCAAGCCTTACTTTTCTCTACTTTGTCCATTTCATTACGGCTAATGGACAAAGTCTTGTATTTCTATATAAAATAATAATTAAAACTAACAACATTATAAAGGAAAACTATATAGAGTTTACACAATTTATGTATAAATGAAATCAAATACGAAAAATACCCCTTTTCAGGCCTATATTGATTCAGGCCTATTATGATGCAATAATAGAAAGTTTCAAACAATAACAAACTCAATACATTTTTTTTTTACTTATTCAAACGTTTTTATTTATTATTAGATGTTTAAATTAAATTAGGAAATACAAAGTTGATTATGAAATTTTTGTATAGAGATAATAAACAAATAATTATGTGTCTGAAATTTTGCACTAGCGTCAGAATAATAATGAATTTGACGTGAAAGTCCACTTCTGTAGTCATATAGTGATTCACTTATATTAGCGTATAATAATACAACTATAATTATATTACTAATCTATAAAGTAATCTTACATTCAGGTTGAGGATACTAAAGATCAAGTCATCTTATATATATGTACTTTTTTAAATATAGTATTTTTTATTATTTGACATAATCAAATATAAAAACAAATAAATACAGTTACGTGACAAAAAGACCATAAAATACTTCATCAACAATACAGATTGAAATTATAATCATTGAATAAAATCAACCATAGTGATAACCTTGATGGCTTAAAGGTAAAATAGTGGGTTACATCCCCATTGTTGGCACAGTACAAAGACCCATGTGCAGTTTTGTAGTTAATAACAAACACCACTAAAAATGGTGCCGTCAACTCCATTATATTACTGTATCTTCTGGTGAGCCTGTAAGAAACAATAATCTGACACATTCTAGTGAACTTTTATAGAACTTTCAAGATCTAGTGACAAAATAGCGCCCTTTTAGTAGTAATAAATTAACTAATGTGTCATGAATTGGTGCCATAAAAAACTAATGTGTCCTCTGGTGGCTCTCTAGAGGAACTTGATCCATTCCTGTAGTCAATTAGAGTTTGACGCATAATGAACATGATAACTTCTAACACAAACACACACACAAGGTACAGATTAGTCTCAGAAACACGTGTAGATCAGCCTTTGAAACACGCCTAGATCATCTCCTGAAAGACGCTTAAATCAGCCTCTGAAACTAGAGCTAAAAAAGAGAATGATTATAAGGAAGTGCTTTTAACCTTTAAATCTGGTAGATTGTGTGCCCCTCACCACCACCTTGTGACCCTACTCTCGAATATGCCTCTCCTACTAAGACATATTCTAGGAATCAGGCGTTAAGCACATCCTAGACCAAAACAATTCTAAGTAGGTAGTGAGATTTTATGTGTATGTTGTTTTTTTCTTTCAGTGTTTCGAAATCACCCGACAAGTTCAAATGGATTCAGGCCAACTTTGGATTATTAAAAGCTGAATTTGGACATTATTTGTCTCAAACCATTGTGATATGACAGAGCAAATTACACTGGTCGATAAAATTTAATTTTTTCTTTCATTAAAAATGTAAACATACTTTTCTGGGCCAGTTTTGCACATTTAGTTCTCGACATATGACTAGTGATATTTTCAGCACAATTTACGTAATAATTTAGGCTAGTTAACGTTCCAACTTTATTCATTTTTCAGTATAATTCCCATAAACGTTATATACACATACACTTGGTTAAATTTATACAGTACACACTTATGAAAGAAGCAATGTACAACAACTTAAAAACGTTGCGGGTACGATTTTCTTTTGTAAACTTTGTCCGGATTGTCGCGGTACGACATCCAGCAGTAGTCTGCCAGCATACTTTCGTTCCAGAAACCTTGGTAGCGATTGTCTGAATGTTTTGATGGAAGCGTTCTCCCCGATCATCACTCACCGCGCCAAGGTTTTCGGGAAAAAAAATTTCAAGGACATTCGACAGCCTTTTTTTTTTTTTGATGCAACGAACAGTTTCTGGACTCCATCTTTGTATGCGGGAGGCTTTTGGTTGCCCAAGAAGTTTACACAAATCCATTTGAAAGCCTGCCATGCTTTTAGTTCTAAAACATTGAGGCTTTCTTCAAAGCTTTCATCCTGCAGAATCTCCCTGATGTGGGGCTCCCTCCTACAATTTCGCGGCACTGATGTTTGGAAATTTCTCAACAAGGTATTGAAACCCTCTCGAATTCGTCTTACCCATCGCTTTCACAAAATTCCTCATTAAACCGAGCTAAATCTGGAGAGGTGGCAGGAAAATCTTCTTTGGATTAACTAAAGAAACACACTTGACACTGCTCGTTCCTGACTCGTATATGCTTCTTTGTGCTTATTCTCACATTGTAGGTGGGCTAGATAGTTTTTGGGACGCTGATTCCAAAGCTGTCTTTGGCTTTCTTCTAGCACGTCTGGTTTTAGTGATGAGACCGATCAAATATGAAAGGTTATTGCCTTAATTAAGTATACTATAATTAAGGCAATAACAATAGCGGTAAGTTTATAGATCTACAGCCTTAAAATCCTGGGTTCGATTCCTCGCGATGGACCCAGCAAATAACCCAAAATGATTTTACCAAAAAACAAACGAACAAACAGTGGACAGTAAAATCTATACAGGTGTGTTCTGCAAGTTGAAGAAAAGGATTATCAAACAAAACCAGACTTTAAATTATTATAGTATAGCCTGTCGCGCTGTATGTTATGTATAATTTTTTTAACATGAGTTATGTAAAAATACGTTTCTCAACTTTTTCGATTTTCTTCGAAATACATACTAATGTGTATATTTTCGTGTGTTTTATATTATCTGTATTTTTGCATTATCTGTACCTCCTTCCTCTCCACGGGGTGTGTGCTTTATAAATCTATATTAATTAATGCTTATTAAGATATATAACTTGTAATGGTCTCGTTATTAGATGGTGATGTACTGTCTAAATACTTTTGGTAATGTGGTGTAGTTTTATTTGTGCGTATTCGTCGCCAGTTGTTTTTATCTGTACATGTACATACCATGTTGTTAGCAAATCTTAAAGAAATTATAATGTAGTTTAGAGAATTTAACTATATGCAATTGACGTCCATGTCCACCATTTGTACACAATAAACGCTTCTTCCAGTTTGTTGCTTTTATTTGTAAACAGAAATTAAATACAATTTTTTTACATCTTTCTATCTATATGTATCAGATTGATCTGTTGCAAGTGGACGCAAAAAACTTCGCCGCTCGACGGATAGTTTTACTAAAGGATCAAGAAAGGGAACTACAAATAAGGTTAGATGAATTAAAGCAGGAATCAGAGCAGGAAGAAAGAAATACTGAAAACATTTCTAAGCAATGCGAAATATCAGTTGAGAGTAAGTTGTTGTCTTAGTGAATTTAAAGAGTGTTCTTGCTGTTTCACTCAGTAAACAGATACTGAAAATACATATAAAACCTAATCTATAATTTAATTCACCACTTGGTACTGAGTTATACTGGTTTTGTGGAATTCCACCCTTCATCACTACTAACCCTGGAAAAGGACTAATAGACAAAAAACAAACAAAACAGATTAGAGTTCTTATATTGTTGGAAAGTATATTATATATATATGGTGTTTTTAGTTGTCTTTTGCTCACATATTCTGTAAATCCAAATATATATAGGGTTACAGTGATGAGTAAATATAGGTTCACAGTGTGAGTAAAAAAATAAAACACCATACACAAGAGGTTAGCACATATATATTGACATTTATGAGTTAATACTTATATTTTCACCTTTCAAGAATAAACATGCAGTCTATTTTTAAGCAGTTCATATGGTCTGGGTGTAATGGATTGTGTAGGATACTATAGCATTTATAAAATGTAACCATACTGTAACGTAAATGAAGATGGTTCTCAGAAGAATAAAAATAAAATAGTTTCCAGTTTAAATATTTGTATACATTAGTTATGATATTTTCTTATCATAAATGGAATGACGTTACACTCTATACGAGCAATTTGAAAACTTCCACATAACACCTGATAAGACATTATATTAAGGAGGAGGAAATGTATTTTCGCTGATTCAATTATGAAAATATTTTGAAAAATAAAAATATTATATTTAGACACAAAAAGACTATTGTTGTATTATCATGTAAAAATACAAGTTTTTAATATTTTTATGAGCATGGGGATTTGTAAAATGTGTTTACCTGCTAATTGTTAAAAAGAACTAAGTTCTAGAAGGTAATCTGTAGAGCTCGGTATTAATTGTTAGAAGACATTATATTTGTTTATCAAACATTCTTCAAAAGGAAATAGTTACCTATTGCGTTTTCAATAGAAATAATAAAGGAAATCCGACATAAAAACGATGAAATTGAGGAGAAACAGGAAATGGTGAAGTATTTGCGTCACTTTGCAAAAAATGTACAGTTTGATCAACACCATCGAATTGAAATTATGGATCGGATTCTATTAAAGCTATTGGATGAATTTCAACAAGATCAAGGTTTGTTCTTTTAAATCTTATCAAAGCTGAACGTTTGTTAATGGAAACGTGTTGCTTCTTTTGTCGTGTCTTTCTAAAACAATCATATTTTTAAATTTTAACAACCTTTTTACCAGCGACATACAAGTCAAAATTCAGTTGAAAATTAAAAAATCGAGATATTCCATTGAAACCAAATGGTTAAAAAACCTACTGTACTTTTAAACACAATATACTGTCTTTCTTGGTTTTAATGTGGCATAATTTCGACACAGTAAATTTTCATCCTTGGTTTTCGTGAAATTGTTTTAACCGTTGATTTTGTCTAGCATGTCAGGAAAATAGTTATTAATGTTATTTCCTCACTTTTTATACTCACCCTTTAAAAATATATTTTAATAGTTTAAAAACTGAAGTGGGGCGATATTTCAAATCAACTTAAAACAACCGTAGTTCTTGTAGATTATTAAAACAAAAGAGACTCGTTAATGATCATTACTGTTATCCTATATTAATTCTCGTTGTGTGTACATTGATTTTAGGGTACGGCACAGGACCTAGCTGCTGCTAGTAGCCTGTGGAGGGATTGTGAAGCCCTTCCCTTTCTGTAGCCTTGGGGTAGCACCCTGGGCAAGTGACAGCAACCTCGCACCCCCCCCCCCCCAACCAGGGATGTGATGAAACTATTGGCGAAGCAAGATGGTGGATTACTTTGGTCTAACTGAGTAAACAGCAGAAAAGTCATTAAATAGTTAGTTTTGAGCACTGCAACTGGCAAGCTCAGTGGCGTTAGCTATGTACAGCCATTGGTCTAGGAGAAGGTCACTCTGAAATAAACCCCGAATGATTCTCCCGCCAACCGTCATGCCCTAGCATACCGTTGGACCTCGGAAAGTCAATCTGAGGGTGCATCTACAACTTACACCCCTTATCTACCTCATCTTCGAGTATCTAGTATCGAAGGGCTGCCAACAGGACCAAACTTAGCAGTCGAACTCGGAGGGGGAGGGGGAAAGAGTGTCTTTAATTATCTGTCGTGGCCCTCTACCAAAGGAGCTAAAACGTTCACAAAAGGTCATCCAAGGATTATGGGGTCTAGGAATAGGTTTGCATGGTCGCTGAACCCGAATATTGGATCGAAGTTGGTGTTTCTAATCCCATCGAGATCCTGAAGATTCCATGTTTGAAACTCTGTTCATACCCCCACTCATAAGCTAGCAGGACCAAACATGGCAAGTACTCAGTTATCATGGGCTTTCTGGTACAGGTTCCTTTAGAGTAGCTACAAAGTAGCTGAGGATAATGAAGGAGCTTGAGCTTGATCGGTACTTTGGGGCTTGTGTGAATTATGAAGGGATCTTGGAAATCTGCAGAGAAGCTCGGGTAACTTGTGCTAGTGACTTTAAAGAGCAAAATACACACGTTTCATAAAACTAGTTGAGGTGCATATTGCAAAGATTTTAAGAGCGATTTTATACATCCATTGAACTTTTAAGCTTTACTGTTATATGTTTTAGGTTTTCTGCTTAAAAGATATTATGTGCTATATTAAGATATTTTAGAAATTCTTACGTGGTGCCTTTTAATCTAAACCATGTATATACCTTGTCGGGCCCCCCCGTGGCAAAGCGGTATGTCTGCGGACTTACAACGATAGAAACCGGGTTTCGATATCTGTGGGGGTTAGAGCACAGATAGCCCATTGTGTAGCTTTGTGTATAACTACAAACAAACAAACCCTTGTCGGAGCTTACAGTTTGGCGAGATAAAAAAAGACAACAACTTGTAAATGAGGTGAAACTAAAAATGCATGACTAAGTGTAATTTACGCTGCTTAGCTTATGTCTACTATATTTGACCAGAGAAGAAATATTCGTTGAGACAAGTTTGTTCCACGTCAGGCTAGTTTCTACGATGGCGGAACTTACTTTTAGCAGAGTGATCGTTAAGGCAGTCACGAACTGAAAATTATGGCAAAATATCAATTTAAGGATGTTGAAATATTCGTTGAGACAAGTTTGTTCCACGTCAGGCTAGTTTCTACGATGGCGGAACGTACTTTTAGCAGAGTGATCGTTAAGGCAGTCACGAACTGAAAATTATGGCAAAATATCAATTTAAGTATGTTGTGTTGTATGAACCTTTATTTTTAAAAGTATCTATGGAATTCCGAGCATAAAATTACCTGTGTGTACATGGTTAATAATATTAATAATGTAGTCTCTCCGTGGGACAGTGGTAAAGGTTCGAGATACAAGATAGCCCGATGTGGCTTTGCTATAACAAAAACACACATTAATAATGTAAAATATTTTTGTACGTTGGATTAGGGTACACAGTTTCAGTTTTCTTCCTTTTTTAAACCATACATTCGATGTGCTGTCTATTTCATTATTTGTAAGTATTTACGTTTGAGAAGTATGTATGCATACATTTAATTCAAACCCCTCCCCCTCAAAAAATAGGAATGTTTCAATTTTTAAATAGTTTTAATTATTTTACCTATATTGTATTCGCATCTCATGAGGACTTGTTAATTCATTCTTATAAGGTAAATAAAAAAACTAGAATTTTCTTCTGCTATAATTTGCATAAAAGCTATTTGGAATGAAAAACCTTAATTTCATATTTTATGATCAGATGTTGCACAGTCCGTGCTTGAAAGGGCGTTGAATGATATAGAACGAAAGAAGTGTATTTTCGTGGAAAATCACAGATTGAAAGCCGTTGACGTAAGTTAATGTGGAAATATAATGTTATACAATCGATTTTTAAGTTAACAAACAAATAATCGTGAATATTTCACGAAAACAAATGGCCACAATCGTATTTATCATACTAACAAACACGTTAGAACAGATTTACTCTGTGATTCTAAGTTTCGGCTTTTGACTTTTCCAGTTTAAGGTATAATTTTGAAAAGATCTTATGGCTGGTCTTGGACATAATACAACTTGTATAAAACCATTGAAAAAAAATAGCCATGATAAAACTGTTTAACTGTTCTTTCTATTTTTGTGACGTTTTGTAATTCCTTTATATTTACACTGTCCTTAAATGGTATGCAACAGTCTTAAACGTTTATCATATTCTTTTGCAGTGTAAACATTGCTTGATTTTTTAAATTTTTTTTGCTGTTATGAGTTACAAGTTTGGCCGAGAAGTGCCAATTTTGTTGTTTTCTAGGCTTATATTGATTTAGATAGGATATATTTGGAAGGATTAACAAAACTGTGCAAATAGACCTTACAGGATTCGCTTAAGTGAGAAAAATTAAAATATGGCAATAGAAAAAATTCATGTGTGCAAATATACCTCACAGTAGTTCCATTACACGTGGAAAACTTGTAGAGTAGTGACAATATTTTTTGCTCGTAACTTGCAGGGAACTTTCCACGTTATACACCCATCCCTTTTTAAGTTAAGTTCATTAGAAGACAGAAGTCATTCTACTAGATGAAATTGAGATTAATCTTAAATCAATAACTCATTTTGAAGTTCTTGTAAAAGCTAATACTTTAGCAAATTATTTTGTTGATCTTGGAAGTTAACTTGAGGTGTTACAGTTTACTTGTATGCTTCCAATAAGTCGCCAAGTTATCGTTTCTCAAAAAACTGTGATTGTTAGTGAGTTACTAGAGAAGTCAGTTGAAAGCATGATATATATGTGTGTGTATGTTTTTAAGAAAGCAGCAAAATGTTTTATAAAACAGATTACATCAGAAGGAGGGATAGCGTGAATTTTAAACAGCATATCCATACTTTAGATGAAATATAATTAAATGCAGTTTATAGAGAGAGAGAGAGAAAGCAGTCACGAAACAAACATTCAGCACCGGGGCACAAACCATAAGGTGGATCATTACGTAATGTGCCCTAGTTTGTTAAGATGTTGGTACGCCGTCTACCCAATTCCCCAGCCACAAAGGCCATTGACTATAAAAGTGGTAAAAATGTGGGACGTTGTGGGCTAGACCACTCACATTTGCTACTTTTCATTCTTTTTTTTACCTAAGCATTTGATGTCGACGAACAAGAGGAAAAGTTAAAAATAGATTTAATGGGGTAATTTTATTGACTTTTGTACGAATTTAGATAGCCAATTTTATATACTTGCTAACATCTGTAATTATTTCTACAAGAATATGTAGAAACTAAACATTTCAAAGTTAAAGGTATTTGCAAAAAACTGTAATAACATTTAATTTTGAGATAATCTTGCTAAACATTTAATTTTCTAGATTATATAATGTAGGCTGTTTAGTAGATATTTTAAATGATATTACCAATTAAAAAATCATCACATATATTAATTAATTTTTAACATAAAATTGTTAATGATTTGCAACTTTCTAAAATTTTGCATGATTCTGTAATACAAAATATTTTCCTTTAAAATATTTAAAACCTATTATCAATTTTAAATATGAAATTCCAATAGGACCTCTTATATATAATTCTTTGCCGTTTTAAATAATGTAGAAATAAATAATGGGGAAATAATTATAATTAATTATTTGAACAGAGAACCCACATCTACCCTATTTCATTCTTTCTTTCTTTTTCTCTCTAAGCATGTGAGGCCTGCAAAGTTATGCTAAACTGGATAGACGGTGTACCCCCAATACAATTTGGATCTTACTTCCGCCAGCACCTCAAAAAAAAACAGGGTACATTTAATTAGGATTTGTGCCTTGGTGTTTGATATTTGTTTTGTCGCTGCGTTTTTTTTCTTTCTCTTCATAAAATTGCATTTAATTATAAATATATATATATGTCTTGATTCTTAATAGAGTGCTCTCCGAAATGTGACAGAAATTCACTGGTCTTTAGCAAACTGGACTCAACTACTTGAACAAAAGGTATTTTCCATTCTTCTTAGTTGCTTTTGAAATTTTATAAAATTCACTAGCTTTATTACATCGTAACTGACTTATAGTACGGGAATAAGCGTAACACATATTAATGAAAGGTGGGTTTGGAATTCTGAAATCCGAAAATACGTCAAGGTAAAAGTCTACCATAATAGGTGAACATACTCATCCCTGAAACAGAAGAAGTAACCAAACAAGATCAGTTCTTTATATTAATTCCTGCTGACAAAGATTACACCGACAATGACCTAGTAGTTAGTGTGCTCGTTTGTTGATAACAAAGCTTAAGGGCACGCTACTTTATGCATGAGAACACTATCCAATTTTAGATTTTGGGGGGTGTTATAATTTTTTGGCAGTAATCCCAGTATTCGGTTAAGAGTAATATTATAGACAGCACGTGGTACTGAGTGGGCGCTTTCCATACTTTGACAGAAATCCCACTATTCCATTAAGAGTAACCTTGTAAGTAGCATGTGCTGCTATCACTACTTTAACAGTAATCCTACTATTCGGTTAAGAGTAACTTTATAGGCAGCATTTGTTTCTGACTCCCTGCTTTCCCTAATTTGACAGTAATCCCAATATTCAACTGTAGCAGCATATGCGCATGAATGGCTGCTTTCCCTACTTTAAGAGTAATCCCACTATTAAATTAAGAGTAACCTTGTAGGCAGTATGTACTGCTGACGGGCTGCTTTCCCTAATTTGACAGTAATTCTACTGTTCCATTAAGAGTAACCTTGTAGGCAGCATGTGCTCATAATTGGCTGATTTTCCCACTTGTCTTTTAAAGAGTATACTTCTACGCTGCATGTGCTTGTGACTGGTTGCTTTATCTGCTTTAAGAGTATTCCCCACTGTTACGTTAAAAGGATCTTTTAACAGTAATCCCACTATTCCACTAAGAGTATACTTGTACGTAGCAAGTGTTGCTGAATGGGTGCTTTCTCTACTTTGACAGTAACCCCACTATTCAGTTAAGAGTATCTTTGCAGGTAACAGGTGCTACTTACTGGCTGCTCTCTCTACTTTGACTGTAATACCACTATTCAGTTAAGAGTAAATTTTTAGGCAGAATGTGTTGCTGATTGGCATCTTTCCCTACTTTCTCAGTAATCCCTCTTGTCTTTTTTTAGAGTAACCTTGTAGGCAGCATGATTTCCTTATTAGGTTGCTCTCACTTTTTTAACAGTAACCCCACTATTCTCTCGTAGGCAGTGAGTGCTGCTTAAAGGCTGCTTTCCCTAATTTAACACTAATCCCATTATTCCATTTAGACTAATCTTGTAAGTAGCATGTGCTACTGACTGACTGCTTTCTCTTCTTTAAGAGTAATCCCACTACTAAGTTAAGCGGAACCTTGAAGGTAGCATGTGATGAAGACCAGCTGCTTTCCCTACTTTGACAGCAATTCCACTATTAGAGTAATTGGAACCTTAATGGTAGCGTGTGATGCAGACTGGTTGCTTTCCCTCCTTTTACAGTAATCCCACTATCCCATTAAGAGTAACCTTACAGGCAACATATACTGCTGACTGAATACTTTTCCTACTTTGACATTAATCTCACAATTCTGTTAAGCATAACTTTGTAAACAGCATGTGATCCTGACTGGTTGCTTTCTCTACTTTGAGAGTAATCCCACTATTCAGTTACGACTAAGCTTGTATGTAGCAAGTGCTGCTGAATGTTTGCTTTCCCTTCTTCTAGAGTAATACCACCATTTAATTAAGAGCAAACCTATAGGCAGCATGCACTTCTAACTAGCTGCTGTCACTATTTTGACAATGATTCCACTATTCCATTAAGATTAGTATTGTAGATATCATGTTCTGCTTATTGGCCGGTTTCCATATTTTGGCAGTAATCATACTATTAAGTTATAAGTAACCTTGTTGGCAACAAATGCTGTTGAGTCACTGCTCTCCCTGCACTAACAGTAATCCCACTATTCGATTAAACTTAACCTGTTATGTAGCAAATGCAGCTGACTGTCTTCTCTGTTTCTCTCGATGTGGATTCCTGTACATTGTGAGGGGACCTCCAAAGGAAGGATCTATTTGTATAGTTTATCTCTTCCGGGATCCAAACATTAACCCATGTGTTTGCCATGCGTGGCAGCCCATGAAGGGAGGAATGGATCTGGCTGATTTAATGGTTTCAGGAACACTGCAACACACCACTTTGCTCTTAAATTATTGTAGACAATTGCATTGGGTTGGTTTCCAAAGGTCAATCAGCTGGTCATTTGGAGCTTGAGTAAACTGAGTGTCTGTGTTTTACATTCTCAATGGATGTTGTGTACATTGTGTCTGTTGCTGGTGTTTGGATATAGTGCACAAAAACTGTGGCATGGCTGCACTATCCTGGTTTGGCACTGTAGTGTGATTCCTTGTACGACTCCATGGTGGATGGGATCAGTGGGTACCTAATCCTATTCCTTTTATTATGGACAATCTCAAAAATTATAATAAAGAAAAAGGAAAAACTCGAATTGGAAAATGGCCACAATTATAAGACTATGTTCCATAATCACCATCTCATAATGTTCCCTTACCTGATTTCTTGGTTATTCATTCTTTGTCTTAGAATTTTTTTAGCAAATGTTTTCCTTTCTCATTCAGAACGTATTTGAGGGGCTTGCCAGTTTTCCTAAGTCATTTAATATGTTATGGTCTGGGGACATTTTGTTGAAACATTTAGGACACATCATAGTGAACTTCTTTTGAAGTACAAGTTCATCGGGGATATCCCTATTGAGGTTACTCTCCATGCTACTTTGAATTCCTCAAGAGGATTCATTGTTGAGAGGAACTTAGTTAACATCCCAAACTTGGAGATTCTTCCTGGTTTCTCCAGCCAAGGAGTTTCAGCTGTGCAACACATCTACACTCATAAAGAGGCAGCTTGTTGTGTTTCTTTTACATGTGCTCGTTGTGTTGTCAAAAGCCACTATGCCTACGAGTGTCAATTTGACCCACATTGTGTTAATCGTTGTGGTTCTCACCCCTCGTACCTTCATTTATGCCCTTAGTGGGTGGAGAGAAAGAATAACAGTCCATAAGAACTGTTAAAAACATTTATTATCTAGAGGCATGGAAGTTGTTTTCTCCTGTTCCAAATCAGATGTATGCTGCTGCATTCTGTTCCACTGCTACAGTGGAAATGCAGACAGATCTTTCCATTCCTCACTCAGAGTCTTTCTCTCGTCATGTCCAGAGTCTTCTGCCCTCTATGGATTCAAGAGTTGACTACATGTGGACTTCTGTCTCGCTCCCCACTCTACAGTGAATGCTTGGGCCTCTCTCCCTCGGTCCGGAGGTGCAGGACCATTATTCGGTCACATACTAGGTCATTGAATTCTCCTACATCTGACAGAGATCTGCCAAATCGACCTATGGCAGGTTCCATGTAGGTTAACAGACATTTGTCTAGTAAACAAAAATGTCATGGTCGAAAAGAAAAACAAAAAAGCTCTCCACCCAGTTCTCCAACTAAAAAGAAATTACCATTTTGATAAAATGTAACTGTCGAAATTTCCTTTCTAATTTAGATTATGTTAAGACCATGTGTCTATTCTTACGTATTAGAATTTCTAATGGTCTAAAACCGAGCTAAATGATACTTTAAATTTAGTCGTTAAATTGTACTTTGGATTTAGCAGTTAAGTAAAAGCCGATATACAGTCAGTTTATGATCGATACACAGTTTTCTTTTTTTAAAACACAAATACGTTTTAATATAAACACAATAATACAATTTACAGTAAAAGTTATTACAAATAGTTATTAAAAACAATGATTTATAAACAAACGTTTCACAGACTTACAAGCAATATAAAGTCTTCTTTCTAGTCTGGAACTTCTTTTATATCTTATCGAGGGTTCACGATGAGTGAGTTAATTACGAGTTGACGTAAGTATAATTCACTTAACAGGGAGGTAGCTAGCTTTGTCTTTCGTTATTCACCAGTCACACACGCCGAGTTTTCCACAATGTTTTCATAAAAGTACTAGTTTGTTTGTTTGTTTGTTTTGTAATTAAGCACAAAGCTACACAATGGGCTATCTGTGCTATGCCCACCACGGGGATCGAAACCCAGGTTCTAGCGTTGTAAGTCCGCAGACATACCGCTGTGCCACTGGGTGCTAAAAGTACTAATGTTCAATGTGAATTCACTGAAGTTGAATGATTTGTAATGTTCGAACTTTGTAAATGCTCCTGGTCAAATATCTGATGTTTTCCGATTGATAAGCGTTATAACAATCACAGTTATAGCTTCCGAAGTATATAGCACACTAATAATAGATACTCTTTCCCTAGCACGTCGCATTGATTATACTTATAGGCGTGTTGAGGATTTCTAGAAAATTCAGATTACATAACAATACAAAGCTACATTTAAGCGTTTACGTACATACGTATATTGTTGATCCTTACTCTCGAGAATTTCCTACAACTTTGGAGAATAGGCGGGAGTTTCGCAATACATATTTAACACTATAAGCTATGCATGTTTTTAAATATAAACTTAATCTAAACAAACGTTCATATTAAAATAAATATATAATAATAAATTCGTCACACTATCATTACAGGAAACATTACTCATATCTCAAAATGCTGTTACCTTTCAGCAATTTTTCTTATTCAGAAATAACAGGTTGTGTGATGGATGACTTCATGGTTGTTTAGCGCTGCTGGTTGACCAGCATATCCTACCATGCCTGTACCACTCACTACGCCACTGGAGGTAGTTGCCGTTTAGGTCTCCATGGGTTATACCATCACTGCGTGTTATATCTACCTGTCATAAGGAGAGGTTCATGATCAAGTGTGCTTTAATGATCTCAGTGAGCAGTTGCCTTCTCCTTTCTTAATCTTGGAGAGTTTACTGGACGCAATCCACTCTGGGGCGGTGCCAATATTGATGGGAGGGGCATTCTGTGAAGTGCATATTCTTGGATTCCAATCTTCCTCTCTTCAGAAATGGTTCAAATGCATACTTTCAGGCTCCTAGTGAGTTTTTTGCTGCCACAGTTGGCAGTCGATTTGGAGTGAGTAACTTTATAACAAACTTTTTCAGATCAAACCTACTGTTGTTTGATCGTATAGTTTGGGTAAGAATTGTAAGGAGAAAGATATCTTGTCTAGGCTAAGCATTGGCCATAGTTTTTACTCATCATTTTCTTTTATGTGGGTCGGATCCACCAATGTGTAACCTTTGTGACACTCACGTCACAATTACCCACATTTTGCTTTCGTGCAATAGTTACGACTGCGAGCGACGATGCCATTCTAATAATATTTTTTCTAAAGTTTTTACCCCTGACGCTGGATGTTATCATTGGTGATGGTAACACTGTCCGTTTTGATCGAGTTTTTAGCTTTTTATAGGCAGTTGAACTTGTTACTTTGATTTGATTTTTCACCTGCTTTATGGGTACCGTTTAATTTTTACCTTGTTTTACTTTTACTTTTTATAGTATTTTACTTATTTTTGCCTTTTTAACAGTTGTTTGGCGCAGATAGGCACGTTGCTTTGTGTCAATAAACCACATCCAACCAACCAACTCTCTTCTCTTGTCAGCAGTTTAAGGGTCTCTGACCTACGTGTTTTAGCCCATATGTAAAATAATGGTGTTGGTTAAGTTGAAAATACTAATACCAAATACCTACTGGCATAAATTATATTAAAGGCTTGGTTATATTTTGTTGAGTTGTATAAAAAGCTAGTTTTCAGTGAGAAAAACTCTAATAAAAACCACTCATCGCTATTTTGCATTACTTTTTTCTAACACATGAGAACTATAACAGCAAGTTTTACCCATTATCTCAATTTCAAGAATTACAGCGAGCATAATTCTTCACTCCGAGAAATTGCCACGAGTTTTTTTTACTCCCTAAATTGCCGTCATGTAACTCAAGCTAAAAAACAGGAACAGTAATTTGCCTTTCTGCGTTAGTTTTATTAAAGTGTTTTTAGTTTCATGACTACAGTGACAACCTCAATATAAAGTATGGAAAATATTTTGAATTCGTAGATTTCGATTCACGAGCGTGAAGTGAACAGGCTGCTGAAGCACCTTGACTCCTTGGCTACTATAGTAAACCAAACCATGTCACAGTATGTCGAAAACCGAATACAGGAGTTAACAGCCCACAGGTAAGTTTGTTGAAAATTTTCGTACAATATTGTTAAATATTATTCCACTGTAGAAACAAATACTAGGTAAAATTAATTTTTCATCAAATGTGTTAGAAAATAAATAAAAATTTGTTTTACTATTTATACTTGCACGTGTGATATGCGAGCTTATCATACACATTCTAGTAATATATGAATTTATAAATGTTTTCGGTTATTAGTTTTCCATACTGTCATGACAGCAATACGTGGTCCAGCTTACAGTATTCCAGTCACACTCCTCTCTTTACAATTATATGGAAAACATATACCGCTAAATAAAAAAGCAATTTGGGCTGCCTATTGAACTTTGAAAAAAGGAACCAAACAAGATAGAGATCGAAGTGGACATATCACTTGATCCGGCTAGTGATCACATCAGCTTTCATTATTATACTTTTCCTTTAGTTAACTTTAGAATACTACTTTTATTACTATTTTAAAATAGAGTAACATTTTAAGATTGGAAATTTTGGTTCTATTTGTTATGCAAGTGAGGAAGCCAGTAATGTAGTGATTTTATTCTCCATGTGAAGTTGAGAAGGCTTAGTCTGCTATATAATCATTAGCAGGATCAAGCAATATGTCCACTTTCATCCCTGTCTTGTTTGGTTCCTTTTTCTAAGTTCAGCAGCCAGCCGTACATAGCTTTTTTATTTAGCAATAATTTTTTTCTTAATACTTGTTTCTTTACTTTTTATAAGATGGCGTACATGGGTTACTAGGTTATAAAGTGTATTCTAAAGCTTAAGAAATTTTGCGTATAATAATAATAAAATAATAAGTAGTCAAAGATCATGAAGGCTGTTTTGTTCTATCAAATGATGATTAAAATTACA
>NW_013666322.1:74888-81443 GCF_000517525.1 Limulus polyphemus | reverse complement strand
TTTATTATATATATATATATATATATATATATACACACACACACAGTATGTAACAAAGAAGTTACATGACCGGATACTGTTCCAAAACTTGGAAGAGGTATCTAGGCACCCCGGGGTGTTGGTTTAGAGTAGGGTTGTTTTGTTCAATTAAGATGGATTCCTCGTTTTTTCGTTTGTTTATGTTTGGTTCTTTGTTTAAAATTACTGTGTTTTCAATAGATATACTGGCACCTGTATAAACTTTTAAAAATCTCTTTCAAACTCTGGCCTTCAGTAAAAACTCTCAATTATCCATTTATTTCTGTAATTATCAAACTTATTTTGGATATTTCTTAACAAATGGCTGTAGTTGTAAATATTATCTCAACCAGAGTGTTAAATGATATCTTGAATGCTTAATTTTAGAATCAAACTATTCATAAAATATTTCAATATTGTCTATTCTGTTTTAGTATGTGTAAAAGTTGAATAAACAAAGGCATTGAAAAACATATTTTAACAAATCTAAATTTATCAAACTGATACAAAAGCCATATTATATCTCTCATGCATTACCATAGCTTAACATACACAAGAGCTAATATTTCTAATACACATAACAATATTTCTTTTTAGCATGACCTCTGATCCCTGTATCACAACAAAATTGGAGTTGCACATAACCAAAGGTTAGTAAGCAACTTGTTTAAATTATGTATCATTAACATTGTTAAAAGCTACTTAGAGTGTGGAATTGTGATCAAAGTATCATTTCAAAATATTCTGGTAGGATGATCATTTTGTTTTCGAGAACCTTCTGGTGGGTTTTTCCTTTTAATTAAGAGAATCTTACAGGTAGGGCATTCATTTGGGTGGTAGTGAATATATTAAACTCTAATATTTTAAAGCTAAGTTACAAGGTGACAGTAACTTCAAAACTATTTATGTTACCAATGTATCAAGTCTCTGTATTTTCACATTTATTCAAAATATGAAACTAGACATGGAGCCTGGATGACCAATTATGGTTTACACTTTAAACTATTCCTAGTATTGATATGGTTAGTACCTTGTACAATATGTCTAATTATCACAATGTCATACGATACCTTAACTTTAAATCAATAGTCTTTTAAATTGTATAACATTTTTCCTGAATAATATACTTTGTATACAATATTTATATAGCAACAATTTTTATATATTTTGTGCAGCCGTTTGCAATTAACCAGACCAAAATAAGTATATAGCAATTTTGATCTGAATGAGATGTTACTTGTCTCAGGGTATCTGTCCTTAAAGGCAGGTACTTTAAAATGAAACAAAGTTGACCTAAATTCAAGTTATAGATTTATCACTAGTAGTAGTAGTAAAAGAAGTTTATAATATCTATGGGGATTTGAGTCCGTTTTACTTCACCATACAGTAACCCAAACTAATTTAGGTATGTGAATAATGTTATGACATTTCGTCGAATTCATTATTAAATGTTATACAACAGACCAACTGTTTAATGATTGTATATATATATATATATATGTTAAAGTATTTTTTTTGTTTTTCACCAGAGTTTCTAATGCTTTTATTAAAGCAAAATATAAAATTCTCACAAAAAATGAACACACTTCTATCTATTCAGCATCTCATCTATCAGTCCCTGAATATGCTGTACATATGTATATATATTTATATGTATTCTGTGTTTTAGTATATTCAGTATATTTTACCACTAGGTGGCCTGAGAGACGTTGAGTGCGTCTGTGTAAACAATGAGGATCTTCCCTTTTTTTCCATGGCCGTGAGCATACTGAAAAGGGATTTGTTACAACAATATCAGGCATCACTTTCACTTGTTAACTTGTCTGAAGATAACCAGTCCTTAACAGAAGAACAGTCCAAGTGGCCTGTGACATCACGCATGCTAAAGAAACTGCTCTTATTAGATAAGTTGAACACTTCGTCTTTACCCAAAATTCTTTGTGAGAACAACTATAAACAATGAATTTCTAAAACATTTCTTATTAGAAACTTAAACTTTGAAAGCCGTTAAAAATATAATGTAGGCCAATTTTTAAATATCATGTATATATATAAGTAAATAAATTCACCCTTTAGCCCTATAAAGCTGCATACATCAAAACCCAGTTGAATCAGATCTATGTTACTGAAAACTAAAAATGGTATTAGTTACTGCGTGCGCCTATTTTTTTGTAATATTAGTTGAGAAACTTTTCTCAAGTAAAAATAGTCAGTAATATCCAATATTATCCAAGAACGTCTGCAAAATATGGACAGAACCGGCAAATCTTTTTTGTCATCTTATGAAATCTCATTAAAAAAATGAGAGAATTTTGTAGAACATTCTGAACTACTATGAGAAACCCATTCAACAACATCGAAGGATCATAATTCGGGCTAGTAGCTAGAAGCAGAAGTTAATGAGTGTTGAAAAAGCTTTTCTGCTACAACATCACAGTATTACTTCTAGAATATTGTTATTAAAGCTAGAGAGGTTAAGTACATTAAATCAAGTCGATTTTGCGTATGCAAACCAGCAAGTCACGTGACAAACACAGCTGATATAAAACTCGCAATGAAAAGCATGCGTTAGAACTACATTTTAGCATTGTTTGGTTTTGTAGGTAGTGTGAAGTGAACGAAAATTGATAATGGTATGTGATAACCATTTCCGACGCAAGTTATTCACACACTCAGGTCATAAAGATATGTATCAAGTGAAGGTTTAGAACTGCCATCACGTAGATATCCTTGTACTTAATAACAATGAAAAAGAAATGTAGACTGATTATGGAAATTGCAGGAAACGGGGTGTGCTTTGAATATGAAAGCCTTACGACGGAGTCTTTTGTGATGGAAACTACACTGCAGAGCTGTTGTCAAGATGCACGTTTATTAGATAGAGAAGACATGACATGGACTTTACGACGTATCGTTTTAGTATAACGTAATGAGCCTCAGTATTTGAAGAATCTAAGGAATGCCAACTAGATTTAGAGAAGACATGACATGGACTTTACGACGTATCGTTTTAGTATAACGTAATGAGCCTCAGTATTTGAAGAATCTAAGGAATGCCAACTAGATTTAGAGAAGACATGACATGGACTTTACGACGTATCGTTTTAGTATAACGTAATGAGCCTCAGTATTTATAAGGAATGCCAACTAGATTTCTTCTCAGATGCTTCAGTACTATAAAATATCATGTAACTATTCTTTGTTACGGTACAATAAATTTAGTAAGAAAGTTAAATGGCATCCTACCACATATTATAACAAAAACTGTAGTAGTAACTTTATTCGCTATTAAGCCTTTCCCTTCTGATAAGCTTACATCAAGACTACCGTTAGGGCGGTAGATTAGCGGATTAGACTGTTTATGGAAAGTATAAGTGGAAAAACTTGTGTGTCTGTTCGTTACATTTTGTTTCATTGTCGCATCTTTCCGCCCGTATTGGTTCAAAGGGGAAAAGAAAGAGGGGGTAGGATATTTGGCGTAGTCTTAGGCAACTGTAAAAGTAGCGGGACAGTTTCAAGTCTAATAAAATCTAGCGGCATGGTTTCGGGCCCTCTTGAAGAAGGTTGGCGTCCCGCTTCAATCACTACTTCAATTTAACTTGGAAAATCGCCTGGCAAAAACAAATCACACAATACAGTGCTTTGTCTCGCTGCTACGTTTTCATAACCTAGTCTGTAATTGGGCATCCGCAGGAATTGAGATTTGAAGACCTACCCAGCAATATTTTTCTTTTGAGTAGGTTCAAAACAACTTAGGCGTGCATTTGATATATTTATTATTTTTAACAATATGAACTTAAAAAAATTAATTTGTGTATGGTTTTAAAATGTGAAGCAGTAAACATCAGATTATAATAAATATTAAAAACACGGTAATACCAAAAACATCTTTAATTACTGACGTTTCTGAATTTCTTCAAATTCCATCATCCGCGTTAAAAGCTCAAAACGTTAGTTCAAAATATTCTAACTACAAAAACACAACAACATTAGGTATTGAACGAGTGGTTTTCGTATTCAGTCGGAAGTTTAGAAAGAACAGATTCAAACGCTAACAAGATAATGGAATGTTTTAACGAACGTCAATGGCTGGATAATTAAACCCTTTATTACAAACCAGTATTACATATATAAGATAAGTTTCTACAATTTCAAAACACTGATCACGCCAAAAAGATTTTATAATATCTAAACTCACAACATCCATGTATAAACTTTACGTGTGAGATGGAAGGAAACAATAACTTAGCTTTTTTAGACGTCCAAGTAAATAAAATAAAGAAAAAATATTCAAAAAGTTATTTAAAATACAGTTTTTGAGAACTTTGGGAAACCACATATTGTTGTAGTTGCCTGCAATTCCTTCAAATAGATAGTTTAAGTATGGGCAATCCTGTCTCACCCGTTCTTGCCAACATATTCATGACCCAGATCGAAACACAAGCCATGCATTCTGCCCTTCATCCCCCACTATACTGGTACAGATATGTCGATGACACTTTTGCTGGCTTCACTTCTACAAAACACACACTAACTTTCTTTAAACACATAAACTTCATTCATCCCAACATCAGATTTACCATAGAACACGAAAACAATAAACAGTTATATTTTCTTAACCTCAACATTATTAGATCGGACATACAGTTTAAAACCAAAATTCACCGTAAGAACACACACACACACACCGGCCTCTACATCCACTGGAATTCCGCTCATGACACCACACAAAAAATCAATACACTCAAAACCTCATAAACACAGCCACAAGACTCTGTTCAACGGACTACATAGATGAATAAATCAACCACATAAAGCATTCCTCCATTCACACCAATAAATTTCCATCGGCTATTGTTGAAAAACTCTCCAACATTCACCACAACAAAACTCAACTCATTAACAAAATTGATGCTAACAAACCCAACAACAGAACATTACACTGCAGTTTACCTTTTTTCCCTTAAACCAGCTCAAGAATAATCCACACTTGGACAAAACTAGCCATTTAAACACAGTATTTCTGTCAACGTCAAATTCTCTCAAAAACCTGGCACTAAATTAAAATCGTTACTAAACAAAAATTATTTAGAATCACACAATACCAACGTCATTAACATGCAATAACTGCCCAGAATTCTACATCGGAGAAACAGGAAGAAAATTGGAAACCAGATTGACAGAACACAATAAAAAACCGTCCCATGTTTTCCACCATTGCAACTCAAAAAACCATTCAAGTATGTTTAAAGATACTTTCTATGTTACACCCATGCAGTACAGTTCCATATGTACCTGCTACATGCTGTGATAGCTATGTTACACCCATGCAGTACAGTTCCATATGTACAGCTCTATGTTACACCCATGCAGTACAGTTCCATATGTACGCTACATGCTGTGATAGCTCTATGTTACACCCATGCAGTACAGTTCCATATGTACGCTACATGCTGTGATAGCTTACGCTACATGCTGTGATAGCTCTATGTTACACCCATGCAGTACAGTTCCATATGTACGCTACATGCTGTGATTATTTCTCATAGTTTGTAATGTACAGTTGTTGTTTTGTAACTTTCCTTTAAAATTATAATAAAAAAACATAGCAGACCCATTTGTGCATGGAATAACTTAGTCTAATAAACTAAGTTGGTGATACATCATCGTTGTGTGTAGTTTATCCCACGAAATCTTTTATATTAATCATTGGGATTATAGGTGGGATTGCCGCAGGAAGAAAGACAGCTGTGGTATTTTGGATCGAAACCGGTTTCGCTACAAGTATAAGTTGCGTTTCGCAAAAACAAGAGATTCGGGCGAGAAATAAGAGGAGTGTTCTAAATTTATCAAATGAGTTCCTTAAAGTGTGAATGATAAAAAGACAGGACAAAATTAACGAAAACATTAGTTACAAATAAAAAGAAGACGGCAAGCATACCCATACAGACAACAGATAAGTCGTTCGGAACAAAGTCTCATGGTCTTTATTTCTCACACAGCAATGATCAGCTATGACTTATAGTGACGGCATCATCGGTCAGCGAACAGATGTCACAATGTTAATCATTAAAACCTGATCCTACCTATACCACTGCAATATCTTAAGGGCAGACGTAACGTCAGCTACTAGTGTATCAGAGAGTGTTCTAGCACTCACTGTGTAGGGGTGACGCGGACACCTGTATTAAAGCAATACAAAAATCATCTTGATTTTCTTCTCTACAGGTCATCAGAAGCTAGATATGAAGATCTAGCTGACATAGTCGCTCTATCTCCGGTTTAAATTCCGCTTTTCAGCTAACCAGAGTATCCCAAAGTCAAAACCGGCAAATAGCCAAAACCGAGATTTTTTAACTTCGTTCATCGTCATCTTTCTTTAACAGGCTAGGCCTATCTAGTTCTAGCAGTAACTGTAATTTTAATCATCATTTGATAGAACAAAACAGCCTTCATGATCTTTGACTACTTATTATTTTATTATTATTATACGCAAAATTTCTTAAGCTTTAGAATACACTTTATAACCTAGTAACC
>NW_013666322.1:71448-73888 GCF_000517525.1 Limulus polyphemus | reverse complement strand
TATATATATATATATACATCTGTGTCAGTGTAGACTACTTGTGCCTGATGATGACAAAACCTTGTCGAAACGTTATACATTTGATGCTATGTTAAACTTATATTAAGGTTAAAGGGAAGGTAATGCTTCCTTGCAGCCAGTGAATCGCGCATAATTGTTCAAAAATATTCGGAACGGTCTTAAATATTCCATCAGCATACAAATGATCACAACTTGCCAGTAGCTGTTGGTTCCTTCTTGTACAGAAAATCAATATTCGATCATCTGGCGCATCAGAGTCAAAAGTTAAAAACTGTTCTCCAGTTCCAGTTTTAGTGTGCTCATCTGGAAAAACAACATATTTTCGATAATTTCGAGTAACTAACCCTAGATTTTGTTTTCAACGTAAATTCCGAATAGTTCTTTTTATTCTATCTACGGATAGCAACTTAGCTGCCATAGCTTGACAGAGTCCAAAGGATGCGTGTGAGACAATAAAATTTGGTGCACCATGTGTATTCTTGGAATCATTTCGTATGCTGTGAATTAAATTCTTAGCTTCAATACCAGTAGCATCGCTAGAGTGGTTGTGCTCACGACACTCTCGACTAACGTTATCACCAATTGTTGTCACACAACCTTTGCATTTTTTTAAATTTTCTTACATTTCCAATAAACTTTTCATTTGTTTGTCTTTAACAAGTAAATATAAGTTCAACTTTAACTTAGGTCTGCCTTTCTCACTCTCAATACAATTTGTGGGAACCAACTTGCAATAAAATTATAATATCTTTCTCGATATAGTATACACACCCAATGCACTGTGTACAAGCACTTCACAAGACTGTTCGTATACAGTGGCTGATGGTTAGTCGATGGTACTTTGAAACACACTTCTATGGACGTTTCAGATTATCCAACACTCCTCATCAGTGATGACAGAGACTAACACATCAAAATTCAGTCCAATCCAATCTTGGCAGTAGTTTTGAGTTTAAAGCTTTCAGGCCCAGATTACGGCTAGACATTCTAACTCTGTAGTATAAGGTCTTTCTGGAAATGATTGTGTTCTACTAGCATATGCTATGACACCTTTCTGTTAGAACTGCTCCCAATCCAAACATTTGAAACATCTGTGATATATATATATACATAATTATGCTCTCCTTTTTTTTGAAAGCTGCAAGAGAGGGGATTCGTATAAAGCCTGTTTTATTTTCTGGTATGCATTTTCACACTGGAGGGTCAATTTCCACCTGATACGTTTCCTTTGTAAGTGACATAACGTTTTAGCAATTATGGCAAAGTTTGAAATGAACTGATTATACCAGGCACACATATCCAATAATATGCTCAGCTCTTTGCAGGTCTTTAGAGTTAGGAAGTTTGTAACAACTTGCACTTTGTCATTATACGTGTGTACTCCCTCAGAAGTAAGTTTAAATCCTAAATACGATACCTCTGATTGACAAAATTTGCTTTTAGAAATATTTACAGCAATATTAACTGTAAGGTGCTTATAGAAAATCAACTCAAACCCCTACAGGTGTTGTTCAAATATGGGCGAAAAACACTATAATATCATCAATATATGCCTTGGAATATTCAGTTGCTCCTGCTTATTTAATTCAAGAATAGTTGTAAAGTTTATGGTAGCTTCATTTTCTTAATAAAGTCTAAATCAATGAGACAGGGTATGGCCAAGCCTTTAACGGCGACAAAACACTGGTCTACAATGCTACTTGTTACCAACAGTTTGGCTTCAAAGCATCCTAGCAGTCGACAGTTAGTCATTCCATCTACAAGAAACATGTTAAGTGTTTGGTCATTTCTCCCGATTTACTGTCATATATTTTCATTTATTGTTGAATAATTTGACCCGGTATTAATACGATATACTACTTTTCACACAATTAATATTTTGTGTTAGATGTAGCACAGTAATTTATTTAAAGTCAGGGCAATGCACCGATTGGCTCCTCATATTGCAGGTCCCCAAAGTAATGCAAACAAACTTATAAACTTCTGTACCTACAGCTGATTAGTGTGGATGGGCCCACTAAGAAAATTGCACTTAATAGTTTGAAGTGTTAAAAACGCCTCTGATTTGGCAGATCCCATTTAGTTGTAGTTAAGTAGTTGTGGAAGATTTTCGTTTCAAAAGATCCAAAACATCCTTCCTCGACCCCTGCTTTCGTTTCCAGACCGCTGACTCTCGTCCCTTTGTTCTCTGTTTATTTATTTGACAATATATTAGGACAATACATAGATAAATGTCCTATTTTCCAAATAAATATTTCCACTGACTTACCTGTATTAGCGTGGCACTTCCTACTAAAGAGCTCCTTAGCCACTTCTATATTATCGAACACTACTGGGTACAAATTAGTCAAGGTTTCTTTAAGTCTCCTGGTACAAAGCTGACTTTAGTAGATTTCTTATCATAACATAGCTTCATGGA
>NW_013666322.1:70078-71190 GCF_000517525.1 Limulus polyphemus | reverse complement strand
AACTCTGGCACATTTTCAGGCAACTCTTCGTAAGGTGGGCATCCTGTTATCAGGCCCATTGGCAACTGAAGTTCCCGACCAATCATCAACTTTGAACAGAGGAGGAAGTAAGACATCCCAGTTATCTTGGCAGCTATAACAAATTTTTGCCAATTCCTGTCCCAGTGTCCAATTGCACTTTTCTACCATCCCATCAGACTGTTGGTGAAGTGGCATTGTCCTGGTCTTTTGTATGCAGCATTCATGGAAAACAGCTGATTTAAAGTTACGGCCTTGATCTGAATGCAGTTCGTATGGCACTCCATACATGAAGAAGAAATCACTAGTAGCCGAAGCTACAGTTGTAGCTTCCTGATTTGGTATTGCATATGCTTCAGGCCACTTGGTGAAATAATTCATCACCACACAAATGTACTTGTTTCCAGCACGAGTTTGGGACAAAGGACCAGCAGTGTCAATGGCTACTCTTTCCATTGGTGCGCCAACTTGATATAACTTCATTGGGGCATGTCCCTTATGCTTGGGTCTGCTTTTAGAACAACAAGTACTGCAGGTTCTGCACCATTATTCCACATCTTGCCTCATACCTATCCAGTAAAATCTCTGCCGCAAGTGACTCAATGTCTTCTTAACTCCAAGAAGTCCTCCTGTTAAACTATCATGGGATTGACGCAGCACAACTTCCCGTAACTTTCTTGGTATAACTGTTTGCCAGGTCTTCACTTTCCCATCTGCAGATTACCATCTCTGGACAAGAATACCATCTTCAAGTTTCAACTGGTCCCATTGTGCCCAATAGTTCTTTGTCACAGGGCTTAAGCTAGACACCTTTTCCCAAGCAGGGCGCAAAACACTTGCTTGTAGAAAATCAATTATTGGCTTCAAATCTTGGTATTTTACTGTTGTGCTTTAATAGCTATACTTGGTTTCACTTCACCATCATCAACTCCTTCAGTCACTTTGAGTTCAGCTTGATGGCACCTGGTTAGTTCAACCTCTCTTTTGCAGCAATGTCTACAGTCATTTTTGCAGGGTCTTCAGCTCAGTCCATCAGCATTTCCATGAGATTTTCCTTCTCTCTGTATTAAGTATCATAATTATACTGGTCTATC
>NW_013666322.1:51298-69406 GCF_000517525.1 Limulus polyphemus | reverse complement strand
GTTCCGTACTTACCAAGTCCTGTGCCAGCTCTTGCAGGCTCTCCCCTTTAGCACTATTGTACCCCAGAATATCATTAGCTAAATATAGCACACAGAGATCTGGTGGTGGTGGATTTTCTTAGTGGAGGGTTTATAGCATTCGTCTACTGATCACTGTCTTTGAGATGCCTTTTAGGTAATCCTCTGCTTGGTTAATCACTGTTGAGTTGGAAAGATCCAATTCAAAAGATCAGTGGTTAAATGGTGGAATGCATGATCACATTGCAAGGCACAAGTGAAAATTTTTGCTTGTAAATGCTGTTTGTGTTCTAAAATGCTGCTGAGGCTTATGAGATGTAATGGGCTTTGATGAAGTTAGCTGAAGTACGTCCTGTGATCAGTCCTAAACATATGTTTGTATTATAATATATAATTAAAAACAACGTTTATTATTTACACAATTAAAACTTTATTGAAGCCGTACGGCTTCCACTTTGAAACAGCATTCCAACACTGCAAGTACTAGCGATCGACGTGATCTACATTATCTTCAGGAGTTAGTTTCAAGACTTACTTTATACTTTTACCCCTTTTCGCATTGCTTCACTATTCTTTACATATTTCCTTGGTCTACTTTTTAAAAAAATAATTATTATAATATATCTCGCCATATATCAACATATTAACGTGCTGGTCCTTCGTCGCTATTTAATATTTTTTTACTTCATTATTTCTAATGTTTAATGCTATAATACTACGAGATTGAGCGAAAGTTAAATTTTTCGCCTTAATATTGTATGTTGGTTAGTTTTTACATGTTCGGCTACAGCTGAGGTTTCTATTTTATTATTTCTTATATAATATTTATGTTCTTGAAATCTGTATTTTAAATTTCGGGCCGGCATGGCCAGGTAGTTAGGGCGCTCGACTCGCAGTCTGCGGTTCGAATCCCCGTCACACCAAACATGCTTGCCCTTTCAGCCGTGGGAGCGTTATAATATGACGGTGAATCCCACTATTTGTTGGTAAGAGAGTAGCCCAAGAGTTGACGGTGGATGGTGATGACTAGCTGCCTTCCCTCTAGTCTTTCACTGCTAAATTAGGGACGGCTAGCGCAGATAGCTCTCGTGTAGCTTTGCGCGAAATTCAAAAACAAACAATTTTAAATTTCTTTTAGTTTGACAAATATAAATACTACCACATACATTCTACCTTGTAAATACCCGTTTTATCTGTTTATTTTATTTAATCTTTAGTGTTCCCTATGATATCTTTTATCTTATTTATTGTTTTAAAGATGGAATAAAAATCTGATGCTTTTTAAATACATTATATAATTAACTTGTTGAACCTAGATCATAAGGTAAACTTAAAGTTTTTTTGTTGTCATAAATAGATCTTAATATAGTATTTTTAACTTTGTTTACACCTTAAGTGCTTTGTCTACTATATTTGGTTCAAATCTTCTACTTAATTAATAACAATTCGTTATTTAAATCTTCCTGTCTTGAACATATTTTTAAAGCTCTACAAACATATGTATAAAATACAGGGAATTTTTGTGTTTTTATATGACATGATTCTTTGTGTGGCAGCATAACATCAGCAAAGGGTTTTCTATAAACTGTTGTTTCTAAGTTACGTTCAGTTTTTTGTCTAACTAGAACGTCTAAAAATTTGATGCTATTATTTTCTTCAATTTCATACGTGAATTGAATTGATGGTTCTTTACTATTTAAATAACTAGAAAATTATTGTAGTTTACTGTCGCCATGTTGTTTTAAAGTGGAAGCCGTACGTACGGCTCTAATAAAATTTTAATTGCATAAATAGTAAACGTTTTTAATTATTTATTAAATTATATTTAATTAAATTAAATGTATTTTATTATAATTTTAAATATTACACAAGTGCCAGTAATTCATATATGTTTGTATCTTTCAACCTAATCTAGTACTGTAGCACTCATACTGATAAACAACAGTTCATAATCCAGGATGAAGCAAATATGACTTTGGTAGTGTAAGCAAATTATGTTCTTCAACTATTTCTTGTTACAAGTTTCATTGCATTGATGCATTTGGTAGCTATAGTTATCATAGTGTTATTGCAGCTGGTAAAGTTGAGTTGTCTGTTAAAGGATACCCAGTGTTTCTTCCACAAGGATAGTAGTACCCACAAAGGATGGTGATTGTTTGTCCTCATCAGCATAGCTGTTGCTGAATGTTCAAAGGGATGGTTGGATCTTCCTTCCAAGTTTGGTTTGCTAGTACTTCTATTGTACAACAGAATATCATTAGCTAAACATAGCACACAGTGATTGGTTGGACTGTCAAGGCCACTAGATCCATGGCATAGATGTTGAAGAGGATTGGCAATAGTGGTGACCATTGGAAACGACCAGTGTTAATGTTGATCCAATGTGATGTTTCATAATGCATTTTCAGGTAATTAATGCAGCTATGAACTTTTGTATACATGTTACACCAATGCTTGTACCGAGCATTTTGCCAGTAAAAATTGGCAGCTGTGCATCTGCCACATCTATAGCTACTGCCAACGTTTCTTGACCCTCTCTAATTCCTTCTTGTTTATCAGCTTCAAATTCAACACTCTTTAATAAAGTTTTTATTCTACTGTAATAACCATTTAATTGTAATTTTGGCAACTCCTCTCTGGAATCTTGCCAATAATATGTTGTAGTAACATGACCTTTAACGTGAGAATGATAATTCATGGGTTTCGGTAAATAACTGATAAAGGCAACAGTCCATATTTCAAGGATACTACTCATTGCCCAGATATGTTGATACTCATAACACTAACTTTAACAGGTTGTAAGATTCTTAAAGGTGGAGGCTCGTACACCATCTGCACATTAAGCTCTATATTTAGATGTATTTATGGCTCTGTGTATTTTGTCCAAGTTAAAGATGTCATCCATGTCTTCATGCACCTCCAAATATGAAATGCTGTATGGAATTGATTAATTTATCTGCATATGGCAATCTTTCCTCCATCTTTATCTGTACAAAATGGAGTACCACCATCATCGTAACCGAGTGGTATTACCATTTTTTTATTCCTGTGCGAACTATAAGCTTGTGGAAGTGCCAAATTGGCATTGCTGGATACTTCACTCTATTTCATGCCACATGCTTTACAAGCTGATCGACTGTGCAGAACATAGGCTATATTCCATGCAGTTCCTTGCCTATTTTTCCTGGGCTGGACCACGCCTCACCTGCATGAACTTAGCCTAGACTAGATTATGTGAATTTCAAGGCTATATCAGGATCACTATTCCACAAGTATGGGGTTTTCTTTTGCAAACAATGTGCAACTGACTTTGCTCCATGGTGTATAGATGCTTGAAAGTATGAGTACTGCCAAAAAGCTTGACATCCTAGAATGGTATTCTAGATTGTTTGATACCAATGTCTTCCACTCTTCATGCACACCTCACACATGAGGCGATCACTGCAGACATTACACAACATATACAGGTAGATATAATGCACAAGGCTGCATTAGTAAAAGCAAGGTCCATACAGAAGTCTCTTTCACCAGTTTTTAGTGATTCTTCTTTTTTTAATATGATGTTAGCAGTACAAGTTTTGTGGATACACTGTGAAAAACAATATGTAAACTTTTGCCATTGGTGATTTTTCCTGCATCACAAAAACCTACAGTATAATATGGTATGTTATATTTCATGTACACATTGATGATTTAGATTTGTGTAGGTAACTTTGGACAAGTTATCTGGATGGTGTTTAATTTGCAATAACGATTATTCCACTGAGAACTGTCATAATGTTTATAGCAAATGCTGCTGTTGTGGCAAACTGCAATGGTCATCCCAACCACTGGGATGGTATGTGGTGTGAAGTCAAAGTTAGCTAGACTGAACTCCTCAGGGAATGAGAGTTCACTCTCTTGAAAAGTGTAGGGTGTCATAAAATGCAGAAAGCATGCCTAGGCAGCATCCAGGGCTGGGCTGGCCAGCCTACTTTTAGGTTTTCCAGAGCTGGATAGCAGCAACAACTGCTTGCTGCCAGCCCTTCAGCATCTGTTGAACATTAGTGAAATGGAAAGACCTGTTCATCCAAGAATGCCCAATCATCTCTTCTTTCCAGAGCAAACTTCAGGTGAAGGTAGTAGATGCATTGGCTGCAGTACAAATTATATGGGAGGGCCATTATAACAGGTAACGAACCCAGTTGTACCACATGGGTTTGAGACATTGGAAGCTAAGCCCACTTATGACAGACCAGCTTATTCATAACAAGGAACATTTGGTTGGATAGGGCAGCCTGGGGTGTGGAGTCATGATTACTGCTCCTGCTACTTCCTCCCCTATTATCAATCTTAAGTAACCACCTCAAACTTCATTGCCCTAGGAACTGCTTCCATTAGGGTACAAGTGTTTTGCAATTTCAGTTGATGCCTCACTGCCACATTTGGAAGCCGTTCGATAAACTTATTGACTAAGATGTTACCATTTGTGCAGTACAGAGAAAAAACAGGGAATCTCAAGCAATGGATCTTCAGTTCTCCCCTCCAGAGAATAGCTCTGGATGTTACTAATCCTCTCCTGGAGAGTAAGCGAAGTAATTAATATGTAGTTTTCATTATCGATTACTTCACTGAATAGGTCGAAGCATACTGATTGGTTGACATTTAGTACAGTCCATTGCTGATGTGTTGGCAGAGCAGTGAATAGCATTCTTTGATGACCCTGGGGAAATTCACACTGATCAGGAAAGTAATTTCAACAACCAGTTGTTCTCCAAGTTGTGTACAGTGTTGAGTGTGGTGGATATGTGCACTTTATTTTATCCACTCCCAGTTAGATGGTTTGGTGGAATGGATGATAGAGACTGTCAAGCAAATGCTCACAAAGTTTGTTAATTTGGTCACACTGACTGGGACCATATATCAAAATGGCATACCACACAATAGAAAAATACTGACTGGATGTTCACTTAACATGACCATGTTTAGGAAAGAAACAATTTTCCCTGTGGATGTGATGTATAGTTCACCTTCTTGGTCAGATGCATCAAAGTGTCCACAAATGTATATGGAGTGCTGCAAACAGCACTGGTAGATGTGCATGAATTTGCACTCCAGGAACAAGGAAAAGCTGCCAAGTGGAAAAGAACGGTGTATAATAAATCAATCAAGGAGAGGACTTTGCACCTGGTGACTGGTTATAGCTGAGGCATGAACCAGCAGCATGGAAGCAACCTGGCTCTGGTGGAATTGTTTCCAAATACAAGATCCAATATTCATGAGACTCACATAAACATGTCCAACCCATAAACAAGCAGTGACCCTAAAGTTATGGATGCACCTCTCATGTTTTGGTGTGACCAGGAATTAGAGGTCGAGATTGATGAGTTGGAAGAAGATGAGAGTATTGTTGAAGAGTGCCTCAGCTTAGCCAATGAGATAGAGGAGGGTGTTACAAGTATTGATCTAACTGTGTTTGATGAGCCAGATGAAGAAGCACCTGAAGAGGCACAAGAGAGCTCCAGTGGTTGCCAGGAATGCCTATGATAACCTCTGGATCAACATGGTTGGGACTACCTGCCAAACTAAGAGCAAGGATGGTTATTTGATCATGAAACCAATGATTAAAGGGCTTAATAACATTTACTTTTCAAGGCCCCAGTTCACATATACACTGCATGGTGCAATTAATATTTGTGTACCAGCTAGGGCAGTCATTCTTATAATGCACCCATGACCCCAAAATGTGAAGCATGATTTTGTTTTGGTTAATGGAGCATAAGCCATTGAACATCAACTCCACAATCTGGAACACTAACCAGTAGGCTAAGCTCGGTCCTCCTTTAATGGAAAATGAAGTTGGAGACTTTCAGTTTATGTTAAATATTTCAGTAGTCCACAAGAACCTTTACATTGGTTATCACAATTAGTTGTAATGGTATTTACATTATAACAAAGTGGTAGCAGTTTCTATCTTAGACACCAGGGTGGTGACTTTACACTAGTGTTGAAAACAAAGCACTTCCCATGAAGCCCTCATTGTAGATCATATAGCAATTAATGCTGCAGCAGATTACAATTTTGAAACACACTGCCAAGATCAGACAGCCCTGGTAATATACAACCAGTGTCTGCTAAAGTGATAAGATGCCAAAGCAGCAAGATGAAGAGATGCACCAGTTCCAAGAAGATTTGGTGAGAATTAGGAAGGTTCTTATGAGTGGAAGAGAAATTACATGCCAAATTATCAGGGTACATTGCAAATTTATTAGCTGTCAGGTCTCTTTAGGTGAGCAGCTCTGCTTTTTCACCTAAATTGCATATTATTAATGATTTTTTATTTATATGTATAATCAAGTCCTTCAGTTTAATTTAATTTTGTACAGTGTATTTTTGCACAGGGTTAAGGTTTTCTTTAATTGGTATAGTATATATATAGACACACACACACACACATGTATTTTTGTATTTAGAGTAAATTCTATTCTGCACAAGTGTGTGTGTGTATGACTGTAAGTAGCTTTTATGTAAGGGTACGTTGTGCTTTTATTTATTTAAGGGTTTATTCATTGTATGCAAATTTTTCTTGGACACACACACATTGCTTTCTTCAACCATTAAGGTTCAGCTATTTACCAAGTAATGTTCTTAACGTATAGACATTTAGTAAATGGCACTTGTTTAAACATACACAGTCAAAAATATCAGAAATTATAAAGTTTTTTTATTTAGTAAAGTATCTTTTTAATGGAATGTATACATATGTGATCCATAATTATTAACACTTCAAATGTACTTTCATAGCTTGTGACATTTCTTTATAACAGATATTTTTAAGTTATGGAAGGCTCTACATCATACATAGATCTCAATCATATATTTATGTATTTCATACTTTTTTATATATCATATTGCATCATTTGTTCATACTTTAGAACTCAAATTACATACAGTAATTACTTATACAAATAACTTCTGCTTTCCATAATAAAAGCACTTGTACATTTTTTTCCACAGTATGTCTAATATGCACAGTCACCAACAAAGTTGCAAAGACATGAAATTTTTCACCTAAGGTTGCCTAAGCATACGTATACATAATTTATTTTACAAACATTAAACTATCATAAACATTCACTTTATAAAAAATCTATAAAGAAATTGAGATTGCAAGTAATCTCAAATTTTCATGCAACTAGAATACTTTTTAATGACCATTTAATTGGTTATAATCATGAAAATTAATAGCTTTAAGTAATATTTTATCAATAACCTACTAAAATTAAAATGTTAAATTCAAACATATTGTGTGAAAGAGATTTCAACAATGAAAGGCCCTATAACAATAAAAAGAGATAGCATTATGAAATTAGTTGTTATTGGTAAGATCCTACTCTCAATAACATCCTTTACTATTTTCTAACATACAAAAATATGGTGTTTATTCTGAGGTACCCATTTCACTCAAAAATAAGAGTAAGTAACATCTTAGATAAACTAAAATTTTCAACTTATTTATTTTCCTACATTACAAAAAAATGTGTCAAATTAAAATTTACAAAATATAAACTCAAAAAATTTAATAAACATTTCTTTAAGTAAGTAGAATCGTCAGTACAAAATATTGGGATAAATTTAAACAATGTCTACGATAAATATTTAAACACACAGGGTTTTCCCTTTCGGATTATTTCTTTTTCTCATACAAGTATAATATATTATAAAGAAATCCAAAAAAATATCTGTATACTAAACTTCTTAAGAATATAAAGAAGTTTATGGAAGGTATGATTTCATACTAGAGGAGTTTTTAGCACCACTGAAAGCATAAGCTCTTATACATCGAGTTATGGAGTCATGTCAGAGCACATTTGTCAGTGTGCAATCAAGGTAGCATAGTGCTGTCCCAGATTTCAAACAATTTATCACAGAAAGGCAACCAGTTGGCAGAAAGCACCTGCTATTATTATTATTCTATATACATATGTTATTTTACTGTGAATTATTTATTATTATTATGCATAATGTCTTACACCAGTCATCTAATGTGAATGTAATACTAAATATTTTATCAGTTCCTTTTTATATTAGGACAATCTTATCTTGCGAACTTGGTTAAACATCTTTTCAGCATTGCGCATATTGTTTCACAGAGTTTCATTTGCACAGTGTGAGATATAACACATACATTAAAGTTAAGAGGTATTAAAGTTGACTACTGTATTCTTTAAATTCAAAGTTAATTAGAATATTTGTAAGAAATTAAGAACATTAACTGGGCATTATAAGCATTACCAATTAAACTATAGATGAAGCAACAATTAGGTATTCTTAACTGTAATATAACCTTAAACTGCTCTTCCTTTTTGCTGTTTTTCCAGATATTAATATCTTAACCTTTAATAATTAAGCTTACTAATTTACTATAAGCTCAATACTATAGAACAGGCCTAGCCCTACTAGTTAGTAGTTACTATCTGCTTGATACTATAGCAACACATGTAAGCCTATTTTAGTATAGAATTGCACAATCAAAACTGAAAGGTATCAAAGATTATTAATTGTTAACTAATATGTTAGTAAAGTTATACTTTATTTCTTTATATAAGAAAACAAAACATTTTGTACTACTAGCTTTTATATAAAACTAATATACACAAAATGGACTGTATCAGTGAAACATTGCCATCAATATACTGTATGGTGAAGATACTTAAATAAGAACTATTTTACATTAGCCTAAGATGACTAACAAAAAAGTGTATGACTCAATGATATTCATTATGGCACATTCAGAAGTTTTAATTACTACTACAGACTCAGTAAGGCAGAATATGAAGTGATTACATTGAGTAACTGAATCTAGCAGTAAAACCTTCCAAATGTTTAAAGAATGATTCCATGCTATGGGTAATAGTAATCTTGTATCACAATGTAGATAAAAAAAATCCCACAATTACATAGATAACGAAGTTGAAATCCCTGAGGAACAAAAACTCTGTCTCACAGGAAAGTCTGCAAGCAATACTGAGAAAGCTCTGATATTTTGTCATTTCAGTACAAAATTTTATAATACAATATAAATCACTAATTCTAGAAAACACAAAATAGTTTTTATAAACACCATTGCTGTAGCTTATTAGATTAAAATGTAGTCAGATTACAATTTTCAAGTATGTAAGATAACACAAAAATCTTTCTAATTCTAGATGTAAGCTATAAAAAGTTTGTTGAAACAGCACATATGCAGAGAAGAAAATGTAATTTAATTACTGGAATAGGAAAAGATATAACCTGTTGGTAACTTATAATTTTCTTGACAGCTGACAACTAGGTTCACTCTATGTTAGGCCTGGAATTCTAAAAGGAACCAAGTTGAAGCAAAGATTCATAAGGATAAGTCGTGTCTTCAGAATAATAATTTTCTTCACAGCAGGAAAACTTGCAATCAGATTCATTCTGAACTAGAACTGTGATAAGAGTCAGGCTGAAGTAAATTTGCACGTAGATCAGTTGTGTCTTCAGAATTAGGGACTCTTTCCTCTTTGTACATTAAATCATATCTTGGAGAATTATTGGTCAAGATTGCTGCTGTTGACTGGACCCCTAAAAGTGATGACTTTTGTTCTGGAACTGATCTTTCAAATGTCATGCTGATCTGAAAAGTATTTGGTGCTCTTTACTTGTTTGTTCCAAAGTTTTTAGAAAAGTTTCTGCTTATAGCTACTTTATATAGACTAGCAGTGAAGTTTGTATCGAGTCTGTACAAGCTTATATACCAATATATTTGCAGAGGATGTTTACAATTGTTTTTGATGAAATCACAGAGAATCTGCAATTATGTATTTCACAATCTGAATTTAAACCACTGCTCAGTTTCTGCTGGATCTCTCCAATTCTGAATTTTATTTTCAATCTAAAGCTAGAAATACTATAACCATTTTTAAGACTGCCTCAGCTGCACTGCAAACTGATGTTTGGCTGAAGAAGTAAACTACATTACTCCCCTCCAGCCCCTTCCATACAGTAGATAGAATCAATAATTCTTAAAATTTTATTTTTCAAAACTCAAATTTCCCCCCACATGTCAATAGAGATCTGGTATTATTTTCTCTCTAGAAATTAAGCACCAACTTAAACACGCATATACACATGTACATAAAAAAAACTTAATAAAAATACACCATAATATCACCTTACAATAAACAAAAGATTAACTTACTGAATCAATTTATTTCTTATGCTATTTTGCACATAAAACTACACAAGATTACTTGAACTTATAAAGCATTTTATGAAAATAAAGCTTCAAGGTTTTCCTATTTTCAAACTCATTAAGCCTAGATATCAAAGACTTGTACATGTCTATATTTCAACACTTACAACTAATAATTTTTTCACTCAATAAGACAGCTTAGGTGTTATTTGTACAAACTGATAAATATTTCATTATTCAGGTCTACATTAATTTTTATCAAAATTTTAATAGTTTTACAGAATTTTGTTCTGCTAATACTTTTAGTTCTCTACACTTTATGGCTTAAGCACTGCAATTATGATGTTTATGATTGTGTAGGATTATTTTTAAAAGTGATGTAGCTGATAAAATTAAGGACAGTAGACAATTCACGTTTATTAGTGCACATAGCACAAAAGAAATAAATTGCAAGTAAATTATAAGAGGTTTCTACAGGATCTGATTGATCATGTAGTCACCTGTAACACATTTGTAAAGCTTCAACAATTTAACACATCATGAACATCAGGTTGTTAAATAACAGATGAAACTTAAAAGTCCACAATAAATGCTACTAGGCATCGAAGAGCTCACACTGTTGATTTTAATTTACTTCTGGTCTCACAAAAAATTTACCTTTTCATGATGTCTTCACTTACTTCAGCTTTATATTTAAAGTCTATCATTGAAAGTTATGCATTATTTGAGGTTTGAATTTAAAAACATACTCACTCTTTAGAAATGAAATTATTTAAGTCAATTCTAAAACTTGAAATAAATCAGAGAGTGAACCTACGGGTAAATTTTCTGCCCTAGGAAAAACAGCAAATGACAAGGAACGTGCAAAGCGAGCTTTGGCCATGGTAGCTCTCAAGTGGGCTTCTGTTATATCCTTCTCATCTAATATCTCCTCTTGAATCAATTCTTCAATCACATCTTCTAATGTTATGATGCCTACTATAGTCTACATAATACAATAAAGAACAAGAAATTGTGCAAAGAATAATAACAAAACTGATAAATTGTAGAATGTTTAAAAAGGTAAGAAAAATTATCACATGCACCTAAAAACAAATGTTAGCGTACATCTGGAGGTAGCAATGACAAATAATTTACTAAATTTGTTAAAATTAGAAATATTTTAAACAAATTATAGTAAAAGTTTCTGAATGGAAATTATATTTCATTTGTAGGTTATTTTTGTATAGTAATGAATTTTCAAAATAAATCAAACTTACATTTTATTATCATTTAAACAAGTTGGTATACAGTCACTCAATAAATTGCAAAAAAAAAAATAAACTTTCAAAGCTTTCTTTTCGTCTAACTTTAAATATAAATTCAGTTAATAGTAGTTGATACTTAATATATTTTTCTTCAAAAATTGCACAGAATATACCCGACAAGAAGTGATAGAGTCTGAAATTTCCTCCTTTCCAAAACAACTTATAATCTGTGTATCTGTTTCCATGAGAATTTTAAGCCTTCTAAATAATTATTTGATTAACTGAAACTAATGCTGTTGAAGAATAAAAACAGATTTTTGATATACTAGTCTCAGGATTACTTTAAAAACAAAATATCTTTTTTAATCACCAATAATTCCTTTTGTCAATCTGTTTGTAAAGTACATCGTAGCTAGGAAACAAATGTTGAGAGTTGTTTTTAGTCTAACAGATAATTCAAGCATAGTTTAATCACAACATTAATTTTTCATAAACTTCATTATACATCAATATTTGACAACAGTAAAAATACTTAGTTTAATTCCTTTAATTATTTTGACAAGATCACCTGAGTTTATGTAAAGGTAGAATAAAATTTATTGAAAAGTCTAGATAGATGTTAACTACAAAAAAGAAGATTAGTTGATTAACCCTAGATACTGTAATAACAATAATGTTTATCTGTTCCTTTTATCTGTAATGGTGCTCTGAACTTAAAAACAACAAAACACAGGTATCTTACAATATATTTTAATGTCATTAAGTTCTAAAATAATGTTGAAAACCTTAGTGTGATATACTTTAAAAAAAATAGTAAAAAATGAAGGATTTAAACATACATCTGTAAAGGAATATGTTTTTTTGCTAAAATCTTCTTGATACTTTTCTGGTGATCCAGAGGACGCATGCACTATGGATAAATGACCTAAAATTCCACAGGAAAAAAATTACTATGTAGGAATTATATTGATAATAAAAATTCCATTTTACTGAATAAGGTTTCCAAATTTTATACTGTGTTAAAACATGTCTTATCTACAGGTTTTTTTTTTCTAAACAAGTAATTAAAAGCTATTTATAAATAATAATACTGGATAAGAATTGTCTGTATTACTATTTTTCAAAGAAACCTGTGTATCAGCTCAAGCAAAACCTACAACATATGTGAGGCATTCTTCAAAGATATAATTACTTAGGCTTCTGGTTTACAAAATATTTCAAGTTCAAAAACCAAAACATTAAAGTTCAATACTTCATTTGTTTTATGTTGCCTTTTAAGTATTTCTAGAAAACACTGATTCATAACACAAGACAAATTTAAAATATTTATGGTCTAGAAAAGGAGTAACATATATAGTGTTTACAAATGCAGTAGTGAAAGACATGTAGTGTATAAATCACTTATTTTTAAATAGCTCGTTCTCAATCAGCTGTGATACAAAAATATTGTTACTACTACTAGGTAAACTTTGGTAGATACGATATGTTACTATTCTCAAGTAAATATTTCAGTTTACATACAGTACTGTAAGAGTAATGAAAAAACAACACAAAGCCAAAACTAATCTAATACCTTTTTCTGGTTTATTAATTTTCTGCCTCAATAAATAAACAAATAAATTACATTTTCTTTACATACATTCAGCAAATAATTAGGCTCATAGTTAGGGAAGAATTATCTTAGATTAGTCATACTTTATATGTATTTACAATATTTATTTTACAATAAAATTTTAAAAATATCCTGCACCACAGTAACAAGTCTCAAACAAAAAACAAGCTTAATTCTTAGCTGGTAAAGCTTAAAATATTTTAGGTCTAGGATATCTGAATAAACATCATCTTAAAGTGCAGGTGTATTCTTACAATATTTATACATAAGACACAAGCATAAACAGTTGCAATCTACTGTTTCATTGCATTCTTTATATCTGAACAAAATGTTCACATTAAATAATGGCATTACGTTTGCTTTACTTTATTTCAGATATTTGTGCTAAGCTGCACATGGACTGTCTGCATTACCTATCCCAATTTTGAATTGATAGATTATTGGGAAGGCAGTTAGTATACAATGATCTCCACAAACTCTTAGGATACTCTAATCTAATAATGGGATTTTACCATCACTTTTGCAAGGCATTACACCCAGAAAATGTAAAATACAATACTGCAGCAAAAACAAGCAAACCAAGGACAGTCTGGCATGCAAACCAATAGCTAGTTCACAATTTTACTGGTAGGTAATAATTTTAAAAACAATAAATCAAATAAAATGTACAATAAAAAGCAAAATTATTTAAAGAACTTAGATAATAAGATGCAATATTCTAATAGCTTACATCGTCCTGTCTGGAAGACATTGAGCAAATCAAAAAGAGGCATGGCTTCAGATACCCTGTGAACATGACGAACACATTTGGAGCCCATCAACTGCTGGATGCTAACACCTTGGTATGGGTTCAGTCTTAAAAGGGTTTTTACTAGTAAAATACCCACAATATTTTGCACCGAATTTTCATAAATTGGAATTCTGGAATGTCCTGCCCAAACAATCTATTAAGAATCATAACAGAAATGTTCTCTTCAGTTTACTTATTTACTTACTTACACACATAGATACTGTTAGCTTGTCTTAATCACTACCTAACAGAAATGTTCTGTTCAGTTTACTTACTTACTTACACGCATAGATACTGTTAGCTTGTCTTAATCACTACCTAACAGAAATGTTCTCTTCAGTTTACTTACTTACTTACACGCATAGATACTGTTAGCTTGTCTTAATCACTACCTAACAAGTTCTGTTCAGTTTACTTACTTACTTACATGCATAGGTACTGTTAGCTTGTCTTAATCACTACCTAACAAGTTCTGTTCAGTTTACTTACTTACTTACACGCATAGATACTGTTAGCTTGTCTTAATCACCACCTAACAAGTTTTGTTCAGTTTACTTACTTACTTACATGCATAGGTACTGTTAGCTTGTCTTAATCACTCCCTAACATAAACAAATTAGCTTATGTCTTAATTACTGCCTAACCTAACAAATGTGCAAAAATATAGTTTAATACAACATCAATTTCAAATTATCCTAGATGTTTTTAAAATTTTAATGCTTAAAATTTGTAATTTACTATGAAGTTAAGATACTGATAAATGTATTAAGTTCCAATTTAAAACTTGTTGTTTGGAAATGTCAATAAAATTGTTGTAATATAGTTCAAATCTGAGAAGTAATACAATAATTTAAGTTACCATGTACAATGATATCTTTTGTTGTAAGAGCAACCTTAAAGTAAAAAGTTCTACACAGGCACCTAAAAAAATAATTTAGCATTGTGACAAGTTGCTTTTAAATACCTCTATAAATAATACAAATTAAAACAATAATGCTTAACTAACTTACATTCTTTGCAACAACATTCTTATCATAGTGTTCATGTTCTTGTAATTATTTGAAAGTTGTTTAAGAATCACAAACTAGACAGCCATCACTGAAAACTTCAAACTTTTAAAGCTGAAGGGGCTGATTTCTTGTGATATCACTATCATATTGTAGCTGCCATTACATAAGGCTAAAGCAACAAATTGATTCATGTTTGTTTTAACATTTCATTTTTAACAAATTTAAATTAAAAAATATAAATATATAAATCTATTTTTTGGTGTTAAAAATTAGAATTAATAAAAACCAACTATTTTAATTCATTTTGCCAAAGATAATACTGAAAATATAATCTGTAACATAGAGGCCTAACATATGCTTTTATTTATGGCATTGAGAAATATAATAGGCCTTTACATTACATATTATATTTTTAGTTTTACCTTTGGTGAAAAGAAGTCTATAATTAATCATTAAACAGTTGGTCCACTATATAATAACAAAAAAAAATAAATAAATTAGGCAGTGCCATAATCTTATTCCCACACCTAACTTAATTTAAGTTACTATATGGCAGGTTAAAATGGACTTAAATGCCTCGTAAACTATTAAAAACATTTTGTAAGAAGAAAATATTTTATTGCAGTAAAGTTGCTTCGTCTGACAGTACTGTAATAATTTTAAAAATAAATAAAAAAATTGGTATACATGTAGTTAATTTAAAACAATTCCTTGAAATTAAATTTGATCTCCAACTATATGTTTTTTTTTGGGGGGGGGAGAATCTTAGAAATCTTTGTCAAGATTTAGTTAGGTATGAATGAATGACGATAAAATTAAAAAAATGTTGGAAATGAAATATTTCTGGAACTTGGTTTGAACTGTTGCCCGGGGGGTCCAAGATTAAAATGACACTGCAGGATGATTTATTCACTTCTGTTACTATTTGTGTTGTGCATAAATTATTTGCTTGAAATTCAGTTAGAAAAATAAAACATTTCATTGACTTGGGATTTATTTCACTTCCCTAAGTAATTTTTTCTCAAGGAAAAAGATTGTTTTCTGACCAGAATTAAAATGCATTCATTGGTTCCTTGGAATAAACACCTGGATTATACACGAAACAGTGAAAATAATGGCAAAAACACATCCGGTCAAAATATACATTGTTCTGCCTATGTCTATGTTTTCATGTGGATACAGTTATAAATCTTAGTCATTTTTATTTTATTATTTTTCATACTTGATTGTACTTATTGCATTTAAAATATCCCTGCAAGTAACCAGTTCATACTTTTCTTTCTGTAAGATCATATTATGTGCTCATAATACTTCTGAAACAATACTGTTGATGGCTGTCTGCTCTAATTAAGACTACCTTCTTCTTTATTTTTGCTTTAAGATAATTCATATCTTCCCATGTGTAAAAATACAAAATATAGCCTTGGAAATTATAATATTTCATAAGTTAACATTCAGTACTTTTATATGTTAAAGAAATTTGTATTGCAACACTAATACTTATGCCACAATTACTAATTTACAACAGAACTTTCATTCCTTTGGAAAACTGTTATAATGCTATAGTTTTGAACTTCACTAACATACAATTGGAAAATTAGAATTTAAATTGATATTGCAAAGAAAGCTATCGTTGCTTTCACAAGAAGCAACAGTTTTAAATATACTGAAGTTTTTCCATTGAATTCAAGAATGAAGTGAAGAGAAAATAAGAAAATGAGTGAAGAACAATTACAGAATTTGACACAAATAACACAAGTTTATGATTCACCTCATGAAATCATCTTCTAACGATTACAGTATGATCAAAACTGGATTTAAAATAAACGTAATAGTTTCTACGCAGAGACAAAATTGTCACACTGAACATTGCAACTAGATATGTATATAAAATATTTAAAAACAATAAAAATACTAGCTTAGGTTTACCTATAGAAGACTCTAGTAAAAAAAACACAGCTGAGAGCTTAAGAAAATTACAAATTTACTTCTGATGAACTACAAATGCCTATCATGGTGTTAGAACATTGACATTTTCATAGGAAATTCTTTATGATCAAATAGATGAAAGCCACAGTCTGAATACATACAAGTACAAAAGGGCTGTAAACTTCTTTTTGTAGCATGTTGTAGTTGAACAATTATGATTAACCCTAGAAGCTTCAATGAGCATATGGTCCCCATCAAATTTTAAAATGCTCATTTGCAACAAAATGTTTTTGGGTACATAACTTTACTAAGTACATGGTCCCTAACAGTATACAAGTCACACAAAAACTTAAACCTATCGTTAGTATTGCACTTAATCCCATGAATGTGCAGAAAGTTGTACTGTACAATTATTATAAGCCTCCGAGATGTGATTTTCATCATGTGATGCAGCTAGTGATTCTCAGATCTTTCAACCGAGAAATAGTTCAGACTATGAATAATGCAATGACTGGAGGACACTAAGGTGTTACATGAACATATGCTAAAGCATACTAGCAGTTCTACTGGTTGTATTCACATAGAGACATTGAACAATAATTAAACATTGTATGCTGTGCATTAACTAGAGGAAAAACAGGTTGAGAAAAGCTCTGCATATTACCAGTCCTACCCTGGAAGCTGAAAAAAATAATTGGTATGTGTGTGTTACAGTAGAACCTCAACATTAAGGGCACCCTTCTAAGTGTGTCCAAGTGTCTTCTATAGCAAGTTGCCCTTAATATAAAAAAATGAGCCCCATGGAATAATGGATTCCATATTGACTGTCTTAAATTTCTGAATTTTAAGGACCCCCCCCCCCCATTTTGTTTGATGTATTCAGGACAAGGATGTTTGCAAATTGCACAGTGCCATGACATGGAGTGTTCTCAACAGGTCTCAGGGGTGGGTTAGTTGTGCCCTTTTTTCTTTATTATTGATTGAAAAGTTTCAAAGTACTTCTCTTCAGAGTTTGAATTGTCAAACATTTCACTTTTTTTTCTGTCAATGACTGAAGTAGAAATCTGTTGAAAATAAAGCAACAAATCACTGCTTGTGTCATTAGACTGTTTACATGACACCGTAATACAATACTCTCATGAGTAACAAAGCATGAGCACAGAAATAAACTGACTTGACCCCTAAACACAATGTGGAATTTATCAGCTTATGTATTCTACAATGTTTAGAATGAGAATTCCACAGAATAATAAGACTTATCTGCTGAAGCTTTTTGCCAGACACTAATCATAGCAGAACCATCTGGA
>NW_013666322.1:40296-51262 GCF_000517525.1 Limulus polyphemus | reverse complement strand
AGTCAGATCAACGTAGGCCGATAAGACAATCACTGAGTGGCTTGTCCTTTAGCCAATCAGGAAATATCACAGACCTACTGAAGGATGTGTTGATTGTATAGGAATTCTTTTTGCCAGCAAAGGACAGGTTTATGTGTTTTTATAAGCTATATTATTTCCTATGGATCATTTTCCAGACGGTTCTGCTGTGATTAGTGTCTGGTGAAAAGCTTCAGCAGATATTTCTTTTGCAACATCTCAACCAATAATAAGACTGCACTTTGAATCTGTGAAAACGTTTATTACAGTGTATGGTTCGGAGCCGATCCAATAAACATCACAAGTGTTTGAACTTTGGTCATCCTTCTGGGATGTTTGGAATTTAGCGGTATACCGTACAGCTATAAAAATAACTGCCTACTTTATCAAGTGCCCATATAGAGAAGGAGACTAAAGACACTGCCCTTAATCCAGAATATCAAGGTGCCTGTTATTGCAAGAACGAGACTAAAAATGTCTTGTCTTAATGGCGAGGTGTTCGTTAATGGAGGCGCTACTGTACATATTACTCAACTACTCGCCAATACAATGGCATAGTGAGTCACTGGTGTATTGGTGGTACACTGGATATTATAGTTCAACTCATTAGGGAGATAATTTTAACAGCTAGCTTTCATCAGAGTTGAATAAAATGTTGTTTGTTGTGAATACGTGCACTTCACCTAATCACTTTAGTGTGAAGGTTTAGCAGAATGGGTAACATAAACTACCAAGTATATGTTTGTGAAGGTGTTACTTCCAAAGAAACACCTAAGCCAAATACTTGCTGTACATCATGATGCTACATTAGATGGCTGAACAGAAGTTGACATGTATTTAGTTAAGCATATTCATATTTGACTAAGAAATTACAGTTTCCTGGGATATGATGCAAACCCTTCAGCAGATGGGCCAATGTCCACAAGAAGTGGCACAATAACCAAGGTCTACATTAGTTAATGCACTTAAATTTGCCAGTCTAAATTGAGGAAAAACTGCCATATGACAGAAGAAATATTACAATAAAACAGGAAGTAATGAACATACAAATATGAACACTGGGTGTAACTTTGGTATGTACCAGTTGGTTCTGCCTTGATAGATCTTTATCTTATCCTTTGGCAACTTGATCTGTGAAACTAAGAGCTAGACTGGTCATGTATGTGCACTGAACAAACTCATGAGTTCCAGAACAGTGTGAATACTACATTGCATTATCTAAACTCAGCAAATGGGGGGAAGATGCTGAGAGAATTTATTTGGCTGTACACAATGAGTCAGGAAACATACACAGAGAGATTCGTAACAGCTCCAATGATTGGCAAGATAAGTTCCTGATGATATGCATAGAATTACCTGTCAACCAGCTGTTAGAACAGTTACTTGACTGTCAAATCAATGACTGAAAGGAAAAGGCATTCTTTACTTTGAATTATCTCACACGGTGTTCCAGGATGAAATATATGCACTATATACTGAATGATTGTTACTTGAGTGTTACAGTGTTCGAAAAGTTTGTTGATCACAAGATTAATGGGTCCAAAGAGCAAGGTTTACCTTCTGGGGGCCTATGCAAACACTTGGTTTGGGGCCACCACACATTACTAGACAACCATAGTAAATACTACATACTTAATCTGGTGTGATATCTGCATATCTACAAGGATGAAAATGCATGTACATAATAATTAACACACAAACAGATAACCAAATGATAAGCTATAGACAACAAACAATAAGCGATACCATCAGTTTCAGTGGACAATCCAGAAAGTAGCTTTTCATGCTGTAGCAATCTTGAGCAATAAGTGAAAAATCCAACTTCGAACAAACACCAAGATCAACCAATATATCTGTCAAGCTATTTAGATTCTCTTACAATACAGTTAACCTTAAATAGTTCTTTAATAATTTCATGTGGGAAAACTTTTTCTTGATACATCTGTCACATGCATCATAAACAACAATCTGAAAGTGATAAAGAGGTGAGGATAACCTTAGTCTTTCTTTGTAAATGTAATCAAGCATATAAATTGACGGTTTTTCATTTCTTTAGAGGAATACAGTAAATCAAACACAGTGTAGAAACACAACCTATCTACACTATTTATTGAGGACAGATACCACTACATTGATTAGAGGATGAAAGAAGTCCCTTTGGAACCTGTCCTCAAAAGTTACTGTATGGTCATATTCTGTCTCACAAAGATGCACCTATTTTACCTTCATTTATCCTGAAGGAGCTGCGTTACTGATTCTATCTGTTTTGCCATTTCTAATATATTGCCTTTTACAGGAACTTACCAAATATGCTTTTACCTCATTCCTGATGACAGTAATAGTGCTATTTGAGATTTGAAGGATTTTGCTTCCCTGATTAACCTAGTACAAGATGTGGTGCCATAAAATAAGGCACAGAATGAAGCTTCCAAATCCTAGAAACCATTTTTTCTTTTAATGCATGAATGTCAAGGGCAACAAATGATCTAACAATTCCTTAAGGTGCTAGAAAAGCACCATTACATTATCACTATGACTTTCTCACCAGTTATATGACATGATCCCTTAATATAGACCATCAACAAGAAAAGGAGCTAAAAAGAATGTAGATGCACTATAGGATACCAAAATATGTTAAAGACAAAGCTGATAACTATGTACCATCCAGAATAACCAAATTCAGACAGTAATGTAAAACACCTAACACTTTTCATGTTTCAACCATTGTTGTTTGACTGTCCTTTGCAGTCTCCAACATTGATATTCAGCTTTTTTGGATGACCTAGTAGGGTATTACACAAGACCCTCACCGTTAGTGTCATGAATGGTAAAAAAACCAATGAAATGCTCCATTACAGATGCACTACTGGCAAGTTTACTGGTCATTACCCACAAAGTCATAGATAGTTGTTTAGTGTGACTACATCTAGAGTATAATCTATAATCATGACAAAATATTTTGCACTATAGACTTGTTTGAGTCTACTTTGAAGGATGCAATTTCCTATTACCTCAATCAATTTGTTCCAATATTTTTTCTCACATAATTGTCAGCAATTTCTTCTATTCTTCTAAAATGCTTACTCATTATTGGATCAAACTTTGTTAGATATTCAGTCTGACCAAGAAACTTTCCTTTATGAGAATCATAAGACTTGTTTTCTCACAGAAAGCCAATTAACATTTCAAAAAATATCTGTAAGCCTTGATCAACTCAATCAATTCATTCTGAATATCTTTGCTCAGATAATGGTCAGGAATTTCCTTCTTTACCATGCATCTAAGACACTCAATCATTTAATTTAAATATTGCATCAAAATTAGCTTGCAACCCACTCTGGCCAATAAAGTTTCTTTCACAAGGATCATGAAGTTTAACTTTTCCCACAGAAAGTAGGGGAAACAAATCACGTTTGAAAGGGTTTTTTTCATCATTCTTCATATGAATGTAGTGATTTCATGAAGTGAAGTAGAAGTTTTTCATTGTTCTGAGGAAAGACTAAATCCATAATCTGTTCTCTGAATGTCTCTTTCATCTTATCTGGCCAAACACTGGATCTTCAGTTAATATCTGTGGTTATTGCTGAATGGATACTTTTCAGCTTTAATAAAGGGGCCTTCACTGGGAGCATACTGTAACATAACAAATGATGTGAGCTTGTGTTATAATTCCAAGCATTTAGCTCTTACCTCAATATCATTTTGCTTTGTGTGCTACTGGAATATGCTCACTTAATTGTGCATTAAAAGAGTTAGGGTTTAGAAGAGCACAGATATTGTTGACACTCAGTCAATAGCAGAAACAAAGGTGTGTTCATCAAGCAGGCTAAATGAATCAACATTCATTCTTCATGAATAACAGACATTTGTGATTAGTTCTTTTAAAACACCAGAACTTCTTTTGCCAGGTTGTACAATAAGATACAGTGTGAACAAAGAATAAAGCCATCTCTAGAAGCTGAAAGCTCACATTTTTAAATATTGAAGTAGACCAGCTCTTCTCTCAGCATTTAATATACACTTGATGAATAGTTACTTAATTTATTTTGTATATTTGCTTAACCCTGCTCTTGATTTAATGTTCCTTAATCTCTTGTAAGGATGTTTAGCCCCTATTACGATAAAAAAGCATCTTTCAGGTTCACAAATGCACACCTTCCTATCAAGTTTTAAAATTACATAACAATTCTATTTCAACAAATTTGAACTCAACAGTTCTTTTAAAATTCACATTTTTTAACACTAATTGAATTTAATTCACAAAAAAACATGAAAACTGTTCAAACTTGCATATGTGCACAGCTGCAAGGAGACTCGCCATCTAACAATTTTTTTTTGTCTACCCATTCCAAAGGATACATTTATATTTACTAAAGAATATAAGAATATAATCATCAACTTCTTGTTTCTCTTGTGATTTTCCTTCTTTTATACAGTGTCATTAGTAAACTCTTATTTTCATCCTTTTATGATCTCACAACATGTGATCTGAAGAACTACTAATGAAGTTCAATATTAAAAAGCTTATGTATCATTGGTTAGAAAAGATTATACACTATTTACATCACCATAAAGTGAATAAATTGGTTTGAGAAATAACATATGGTTTTGTGGGAAGTGATTAGATATATCTCATAATTAGAAGTCTTAGGAATAACCCATTATTCTAGAATATTTATTTTGTTTCTTTAAACATTCTTTAAAATATTTTCATGTTGAATTATATTTGTTTGAAAGTAACAAAATCTCTCTTCTGGGACAATATACTGCACTTTAAAACAGACAGGTTTACAGACAGTACAGTAGGTGAGGGTGGGACATGCAACGATATCATATGTTTTCTATCAGCTTTTATTAACACTACATGCACAGCTTGGTCCAAATGACCCTAGCCCCTTGAATGCTAAAGCTATACATACCAGAACTCGGAATTTACTAGGAGTATCTACGTGAAATTTAGCAAGCTTTTAGTGTTGTCAGTCTATTGTATATGAAAAGTCAAATTTTTTAATAAAGTGTTTTTACTCAAAGCTTGTCTGTGAAATTATGAATCTTTTACTGAGTCAGTCTGAGTAAAAGGTGATTTTCATGTTAAGAAGTACTTCTCTTCATCTTACTGTTTTCATATTTCATTTGCTTAACCTCTAAAACCTCCTAAATGAATATCACAAGTTTTTCTTGGTAAAAGTTTAGAGTTTATCACATTTTTTCTACATCCTACTGTAGTGAAATTAAATGGAAAGTTGAAAATTATGAAATAAAATTAATAATATTTTTTTTCCTTCTTTGACTGCATCATTTGTCACCACATTTTACACTTAATTATATTAACATTATATCACATCTGTTTTCTTTTAATTTTATTGTTTTATTGCTTACCTTGTACCACAGAAGTAGTTTATCTATGAAAAGCAATGAAACAGAGCAGGATCAAATTGGTATATTCTCGTACATGACATACTGTGTGGCATGAAGTATATGAACATTTGCCCTCTAAATGCATAACTAAGCTAAGTCTCACTTTGTTTTTCACTAAATTGTTTGAGTAAAAATTCATGTACCTTTCAAATATGCATTTTAGACACAAAAATGTATCCAGCACTAGAACATAATGTCCCAAAACTACCATAATTTGATGCTAAGTTCACTGATGGATATTGATAATAGTTATTTAACTTTTGAATGCAATGTGAACTTTCACCCAGCTGTGTGGAGAAGGTTAATATCAGATTTTATAAGATTTTTCATTTAGTCTATATCTATACAGTTTTCATATAAACACATGGTCCACAAAGCTGTTAAAGTTGCCTTGTTCTATTGCCATTGTGTCTATGTTCTCTATAGCAGATATGTACTATTCCCAAGCAGATGTTGTGGTACATCCATGTTGAAAGGATCAACAACCACAGTGTCCTTTGCTTGTCAAGTGGACAATGAATTTTGTGTGAGTGGTCATTCTCTCACACTGATGCCCTCACAAAAAGAAAAATACAAACTTTTTTGCATGATTAAAGCATCTAATATTTCTCAGTTTTATCTGGTTACTGAAGAGATTAGTTTGACAGAGGTCCATATCTTCAGAATGAGAGCTAATGATTGATACACTTATCCATTGATGGCAATTGTCCACTCATTTATGAAAGTACATAAGCATTTTTTTTGCATGTATTATAATGAATTATTTTACACTTATCATCACATTTCCAGACTGTTTATTACACGCTGCTTAAAACTAAGTCAATTTTTCAAATTTCCTATTCAACCCTGCTGTTATTAAGAACTTTTTAATACTTACACGAGTTTTCTGTTTTGTCAATGTGAATATTGGCCCTTGCTTAATCAATCTTTCCAGTTAAACAAGTTTAAAGGGATGCTTTTATTAGAAAGAATGGCTTATTCTGAATGTTGAAATACTCATGTCCAAGAAGGAGAGTTTGCCACTGAAGAGATGTTTGTATGAGAAAGATGTTGAGCCTAGGAGAAATCTTTTCATCCATGCTGCAGACTTGGGAAGATCTGTTGATGTCTGCAACATCCAGACAAGTGAATTTAACCTTGCCTCTGAGGATTGATCTCAGTGCAAGGGATGAAAGGACTGAGGGTTACTGATGTAGGTTAGCACCTGTCAAATACAAGACCATTTGGAAGGTATTCCAAGGCTCTGTGTATTGATTTTGAATGGAGGAATATTTGATTCAATGGAATATATTGCTATTTTGGTATTCTCAAATGAACTGATTTTCCTGCAAGTATTAGACAGGCTCACTTCATAACAGCAGGATTCAACAGGAAATTGGTGAACAATCTTAATTTGAAAACTTGCAAACTTTGCAATTACTACTGAACCTAACTAAAAAGGTAAAGATGGAAGTATTACACATCTCTGGATTTAGGTTTAAATTCTGATTTAAGTATGTGTGAAAGAAGTATTTTAAACATGCTAAGACATTCAACAACAACAATTCAAATATTGACAACAAATATTCAATGTATCAATAAAGACCTGAACCATATCATATATTGATTTTTCTCTTCACTCACCTTTTGTCTGATGTTTGTTACCCATAATGAAACTGATCACTCACTCAGTTTTTAGTAAAATGAGGTGTATGAAAGGCATTTTGCAGCATTAAAATTTAAAAACAAATTACAAACTGCTAGCTTTCATATTTTTAATACTCTTAACATTTTAAAAAACTTGTATGTTACATTACTTAGGTTCCTGATTTTCCAAGAAAATTCCAGGTTTCAGGATTCATTTCAACAAACATCACACACATACACAATTGAAAATTTGTCTGTAAGAGATAAATATTTTTATTTGTTTAGTGATTTCAAAACAAAATGCACCTTCATCATTGCAGCTTCATTCAGAATAGTGTCACAACTCATCATAAAGACTTTGTCTACAGGTACCATTGCATTTCGAACGGTTTTGTCTCTCATTGATAAGGCTCCCTATTCATAAACATTTGGAAATTAGTTCAGTAAAAAAAAAAAAGAACAAAATAACATTTATACAAGTATTTTTAGTGACATTACTAACAACTAAAGATTTATTTTTATTATTATATCTGATTTTGACTTATTATGTATTAGTTTTGTAGATAGTTAGACTTCATTTTACAATTCTAAATCTATGTGTTAAATCCTTATGTCTTAAATTCATCTTCACTTTCGGCTTCATTACGAAGTTGTTAATCATTGATGAATGTATAAAACATTTTATATACAATCAGTTCAACATTAGTTTTAGTACATTTTGTGTGTGTGCATGATAAACTTATTATTGTATGAACATTTAAATGAATATAAACAAAACATTATTTAACAATTAATCTACTAGAAGAATATTTTAAACTGTATTAGTAAAACTTTTAAGTGTACAATCTCTAGAAACAGCCCAAGTTGCAGAGGTTAAACATTCGTATAAGTAAACATTTTCTTCACCTGTATTATCATTACTTCATCCAGTGTTAAAGGATCCTCAACATTTGATGTTTCATGTTTTTCGGGCTGAGGTCCATGAATATCCACCAATGCCTAAAGAAATGTACATAAATATCTGATCAAAACAATATCATTCATTACTGTTATTATTCCCTTCAGATAAAACACATCTTTTTGAAGATTTGGATGGGTAAAACTGAAGATATATGTTCAATTTTTTTTGCAATTTTATTATTAATATATCATTTTCAGGCCTACCTAATCCAAATTTAACTGTAAGCTCATGCATGTAACAACTGAATTTACAAACACAATAACCTCAGTTTCAGTGACAGGAACAGCATATGAAACTAGGTTATTCCTAGTTTCCAGTCAGAAGTGAGGAAGTTCCATGAAGCAAGAGGGGACTACGTACTCTCTGGTGCATTTTATGCTATCTAGGACACTAAATATTTTCATTTTTTATTGCTAGGATGATCAATAAACATTGGACTGGTTAACATACAATTTGATTATTTCATGAAATATTAAGACAACCACTACATACAAGCGTTTATAATTGCAATGATTAGACCAAAGTAAAAACTGGTCATTTTGCAAAATATTGAGGCAATACTTGTGAATATCAATTTTCACTGGAGCAAAGTTCTGACAGTTATTTACAAACCAAGCATTTTAAAAGGTAAGTATGAAATACTATGCATGTTCATGTGTGAGCTCCTCCCTATCCTACTAGCTTTTGTTTTCAATACTGATTTCTTATGTATCTGAAAATCCCAGTTCCCATGATTTCTCTCACGTAAAAGTAATGTGAATATGAAAATAATCTCATAATGTATGACATTTCATATGTCTGTAATGTTTTCATTTGTAACAAAAACCCTTAATTACTGAAAACAATCCTGCTCTCTCAAGTTTTCATCAGATAATGTTTATCTCTGTCTAATCGAGTTTTCCATCTAAATAATTTCACACATAAAAATGATGTTTAAGAGTTAAAAGAAACAACTCTATGTAATTTTGAACAAATAAGTGAAGAGTACACACAATTAAAGCAGATTCCAAAAGATTTTAAGTCTGTCTCCATGCTGATACTTTCCTACCACTGCACTTTAACCTCTGCATGCAGGTGGGTGAAAGTGTAAGTCATGAACTTATTTACAGAGTTACATTTCAAAGTTAGAAAAACAACTTTGTTAACAATGTATTTCAATAAACTATCAAAATGTAGTTTATAATTCAAAATATAGTGTAACATACCCTTTCATTTCTTAATCTGAAAAAGAAATATTTAAACTCTGTCTTCACTCTTCTGTGATACATGACACATTTTCCCCCTGTATTCTCCTCTTTAATTTTTATAGCTTCAACAACCAGCTTTTCTATCCAATTATAATTACAAACTGTACATACTGACAAGTAAGAACATAAAATTTTAACCTCCTACTTTTTGATTTGTTGAGATATCAATAAATTTGTCAAACCCATCAGAGAAAACCTTCACATCTTTTCATTCATTATAAGCAAATTATTCATTCATTTTTATTTGTCTGATGGTCATGTTTATAACCAGCAGAAAAAGGATACTGCAATTTACAAGAATCTTAGTTCATCTGTTTAGTTTTGGTGGTCAAAGATCATAGTTTGCAAGAAAATCTTGGTGTATGTTGACTAAAGATTTTGCTCCAAAAAGTAATATAAATTTAACGTATATATATATATTCTTTAGTTAGAAAGCTAAATAAATTATAGTAGTTTTAGGGCATTCAATTCTAGTGCCCAATATATTTTTGTGTTCTAAGATGCATATTGGAAAGCTACATGAATTATTTATTGAACAACCAACATAGGTAGAAAAAAAAAATTACCAAAGTATGCAATCCGAATGCAAGTGTCCTCATCTTTAAAGTAAGTGCTAAATTTTGTTTTTTATGTAATTTTTTATTTACTATTATGTATTTTCTTAACAAAAGTAACTAAAACATAAAAATTAGAAACTTCTTAGGCTGGATAACAAAACTTAAATAAGATTCAATGATGAAACTAGAAAAGCTTTCACAGTTAGCACATAACTGTAACCAGATCACATGTTTACTCTGAGTTGAACTGGAAACATTCCATCATGATTTATTGGTTCTCATGCATAGAGAGCATCCAAAGAACAGTAATAAAATCACAGAATTAAAAGAAAGCAGAAATGTAACGTCTGAAGATAAGGCTCTTAGGATAAGTAACTGTAAGTGCCTGTTTCAATCCGAAGTTATTCTTGCAAAAACAAAATAATTTTATACTTTCAACTTTTTATTTCACAATATATTGATGATTTGACTACAGTTAGTATTAGGATAGAGAAAATAAAGTTTTAAGAGGTTATGCAAATGAAATATGAAACTATAAGATGAAAAGAAGTGTCTTTATTCTTAGCATGAAAATCACCTTTGATTCAGAATGACTCAGTAAAGGTTGTAAATTCAAAGCAAATTTTTAGTAAAGACACTTGTAACATTATAATAAATATTAAAAACATGGTTATACCAAAAAAATATATTTAATACAAATGTTTCAGAATTTCCTTACATTATACCATCAGCGTTAACTCTTACAGCAAGGGCTCGGTACCTGGGACCGACCTTATAACCATTTTTTGCTTGTTATAGTTTTCACGCTATAAATTTTAAATTAGTAAGCAAATGTTAGCAAAATTTGGCAAATTATCAGTAAACATTACAATGCTTTCATTTGCAAAATATGACATTGTTTTTATTAAGTCTTAAAGTTTATAAAGCAATGTTTTTCTCATGTCTATTTTTTCTTTTCGCATGTTTGCCTATCTATCATGCAAAGTAATATTCATTTTAAGAATAAAACTACTTTTATGCATCGGAATTTTTAAATTTCACAAGCAAAATCTTTATAATGTCCAGACAGTTATCAAACGTTTCTTAAGAGAAAGCTTTATATTTTATTTGTTATTTTCAGTAATTAATCTCTGTACAGT
>NW_013666322.1:28160-39274 GCF_000517525.1 Limulus polyphemus | reverse complement strand
TTGAATTACTAACCATAGGAAAAACAAGAGCCAGCAGCAACCTACTGCCACAAGTTTTTTTTTTCTGGCTCTTTGAACCAAATAATGAGATTGACTGTCACTTTATAATGTAGTCACAGAAGGCAAGTGTGGAGTATTCAGTGGCATCATGTCTGGAACTCCAAACATTTCAATTTGCAGCCCACATGTTAACCACTATGCTATACCCAGCCATTCAGTAATAAGGAGAATAATAGTTATGAGATACTACAGAATTGTATTGAATAAAGTACAGAATAGGTTAACTATGATTGAAATTTCTGTCAGTAAGGCTTAATATGTCTGAGTAAAACCAATATTATATTTTGTAACTTGCGTGTGCTGAAACAGACAAAAAGTGAACACAATAGTATTTTAAAGGACTGATAAGACTGGCATATACATACGGTGAAAGTGTTGCTCCTATGGCTAAACCGAATCTTGTACAAAGTGCTTGGGGTATAACCCTATTAAAGAATAAATCAAATTAATTATATATTATACTAACAAGATTATATTTAATTTGAAATCATTAAAATAATACAGTAATTAAAACTATTTAAACTACTGACTCAATACAAAACTGAAACTTCACAACATATTAAAACAGAATCACTTGAAGTATGAAGAGGATTCAAAAGGACAGCATTTAAATATAATAGCTAGCTAAGCTAAGTCAAAATGTGGAACAATTTTTGAAACTTTGAGAAAAGTATATGAAGTAAAAAATCAACACTTATAGTTTTCAAACACCTTCCAAACAAAGTTCATGGAATTGTAGGACCACTTATCTCCTTTCATATCCGAAGACGAAGCACTAGTATACAGCATTCACTTTAGTTTTTTTTTTTTCATTAGGCCCTAGGACAGACAACCATAAATATTTTCAGTTGCAGCCTTCCCACTCAAAAATAATGATACCAGTTTGTGTTATATTTCAGATATTCATACAAGGATAGTCAAAAATTATCTTTCCTAGCTATTCATAATTTGAACTGATAAGCTAGAAAGAAGGTAGCTTTACAACATCACCCATCACCAACTCTTGGGCTACTCTTATCTGACTAAAAAGTGGGATTTGACCATCACCTTTACAATGTACACACTCATGGCCCCAAAGTACAGGCCTCAATACATTTTGTTTTTTGTGGTAACATGACTCAAATGATGGACCAATAGATCCATCCCAACGATAAAAGAGATAGTTGATAAAATAGGTTCCTCAAGAATCTAGCTGTTACTAACCAAGTAGTTACATGCATTCAAGTTAGCATATTGATTTGGTAAATTTACATTTACTTGCAATTGCTCAATGGCAATCATGATAAACTTCAGTTAAACATGCAGGTAATGTGTCATATAACAAAACTATAGAAACTGATGATACTTGTTTTAAGTCCTGGAGAAATTTTATTCATAAAATATTCCTATTAACCCATTCACTGAAGCTGGTACATAGATTTCTTAGTGCATTGGAAAATATACATCCCAGCCACAGTTAAAGGTTCAATGCAAATGCTGTATATAGGATTTATTTGTCAAAACAGTTGTATTTTTATAATATTCAGAGAAAGAGAGCTTCATGTAGTTAATTAAAATCACTTATAAAGAAATGGCACAATGTTTAACTGTAAATTTTTAAGTTTTAACACTTACTACAAGAAACACAGAGTAAAAAAGCAACAAATAAAGGATTAGCAGAATGTTCATGTTCATTTTATTATTAATACAAATACTACCAACAGCTTACATAAAAAATCTAAACAGAACCCACTGTGCATATGACTAATGTTAATTCGTAATATTTTTTAAAATTTCAACATATTTACATATAAATCACTTAATTTTGCTGCCATTTTTTATTTTAATAAATGAAGTGAAATACAAGTGATTGTCAAACCCTAATTACTATATAAAAATTAATACTACTTTACCCACTTTTAACAACTGTGCTTAATAACAAGTATTAGAACTAGGTAGATTAAATAATCTTTAAAATGGAACAATAAATCCTAATCTGGTACCTTATTATGGCATTGCATATTCTGCAAAACTTTAGACTTAATATCATTCATTTAAAACTACAAACATATCAACCAGTAAGTGACAGCAAAACCTGGAATAATGATGTGACCAACAGGTCATACTTTCTTAACAAAAAGAAATACATTGAATAAGTAGAGTTGTTTAAACATTTGTTTAACAACAAGTTAAAGCTTGGAATGGTCTATTCTTTCATTGGTGTGTGTGTCTATGAGCCAGACTAGTTGCAGAGAATTCCACTCTCATCAGTGACCCTGAACACTATCACCAATGAAATATCAGACCAAACCAAGCCTTCATACTAGTGAGGTATCCAAAATCAAACTGGTGTATTTACATGTTTTACACTCACTAAAAAGAAACCTATCATTCTATAGGTGTTTGAAGAACTTGTAGCAATCCGCCACAATTTAATTCTTTGTATTGTTATCTGACACTGGGCAGAATGATAGGTTTCTTTTTAGTGAGTGTAAAACTCGTAAATACACCAGTTTGATTTAAGAAATACATAGTTTCATTCACAAATTTTTCTAAAACAACTTTATGAGGGTAAAAGCTATCAACATAAACCATACTATATAATATAATAAACTTCAAATTAATTCAAACATTTTTTACTTTTATAAACCTGTGCCAAAAAAGCTCTATACACACTGAAAGGTACCCTTACTGTTATTTTCAAGCTGAAAAATTCAATGTGAATCCAAGCCATCCTGTTTACAGGTAATTTTAACTAACAATGTCTTTTCCATGTCTTTTGAAACTTGAACAGTATTTATAAATATTTTTCACTTTCACATACATGTTCCATAGTACAGAAAAATATTTGTTGTAAAATTTTATAATAACATACTCTCCAACTAAAAGCACAGCTGTAACTGAAACAACAACAGCAGTGATTGGATTGGAAACTCTATCCAGAAACAAGGGCATAGCTTCAACTGCTGCAGCATTCCCAAAAATCAAGGTGACCAATAGAAGATGGTGTTTTTCAACAAGTGGAATGATTGTGTGAGCATTTTTCTTCTCCTGGGGTTTACCTTCTCTCTCCAGAACTCGTAAACTTGTAATATCCATAGAAAGGAGACCCATAGTCAGTCCTGACATCAGCCCTATTATGCAGAGATGGAAACTAAGCCAATTCTTCAAAATGAATAAGCAAGATTGCATTAACTAGTACAAGTTTATCTGTTGTTACATACACTTTAATTCCTCCTAATGCCTATCAATACTTGACCTTCTTATCCCACTAACAATCATTTACAGAATTTTACTCCCAGGCAATGATCATAAATCAAAAATGACTTTCCAACTAAAGATATTTTACTTTTGATATAAAAGTGTTACACTAAAAATAATACTATAGTATACAGCATGGCCTTACATTATTGATAGTTTACTCTGTAGTTGTATCCACATTTTTTTATCCTTAATAATAACATTTTGATATTTTTTTTTTCTGATTTTAATCACTAGTATATTTGAAAAACACTAAAATTCTATCTTTTCTCTTTCTAGTGTGTATGTATTGTACATCATAAAAACATAAAGTTACACTAAATTTGATCAAGATCGTAATGAATTAGAAAGAAGAGCTTATGAGTGAGCAAAGTCACAGAAGATTATTCAACCCATTGACACAACCGACCCAAACTAAATGTAGCTTTTCACATCCATATAACTATTAGGTAAGTTTAAATGAATTCAAACTAACATACACATTACATGAAACATTTTAAAAAGTTTTCATTAAACCTTAGCGAAAAATATCTTGGATTGTTTTTAATTTAGCTAGATGGGATGATGAGAGGTGAAATGATCAGAATCTCCAGTTTTCAGCTGATTAACAAACTAACCAACATGATTAATGTTGATTAGTTGATTTATGGTGAACAAAACTATTCATTGAATAAAGTTTTTAAGAGAAAAAATAGAGCAAATTGACAAGGGTGAGAAAGAGATATTTGTATGTGTGTCATCCGAGATAGTTTGGTTAACGTTGAGATTTTTTTACCTTAAGGGAGTGCATCAATTTCTTTTGATGGTAGTGATATAGAAGCTAAAAATTATTATTTTTACATTAATACTAGAAGTCTTTGCAGTCACTTTACAGAATTAGGAGCTTTAAGTGATAATCAGTATGTTATAATGACTAAAATTCATGAATTTCACCTTTACATAACTAGTGTTGAATATATCTTTTGTTAAATGTAATCAGATAAATGCTTCTAAAGTTTTGTGCATGTATTCTTCATGTAATATGACATTCTTGCTAAAAAATATCCAAAAGTCATAAATATGTACTAATTCATTTACTTAGGTAAAGGTTGCACATGCCAACAGCTAGAATATTTTTATCATCACTTTGATCCTGTGTCTGGCCATTCCTAGAGAAGGTCAAGCCCATCTCAAGGTGTGGCACAGATATTTGTACAAATTGGTACATAAAAGCATTTTTCTCCACTTCAAATGTTGTTTGCAGAAGTCAATGATGTACAAAGCATTAGATTCTAGTAAAACACATGAATGTTTTCTTTGATTTTGGCAGCAAATAGAATTATTCTAGTCTATCTTGTGGACACATATAGAATATCTTTTGTCTTGTGTGAGATGTTCTTAGAACTCTTTTCAACTCCAGTAGACAGTATAATTAATAAAGAACAAAAAGGCTGTCCAGTCTGGTAAATAGACATTATTCACTTGTGAATAGATTTTCTTTACTTGTTTACTTGCATTTGTGTATTTCTTGATTTTGTGTCCATGCTCAATTTATTCTTTGTTCCAACATCTACACTTTGTGAGTGCTTTTAAAATTATCTGCTGGATTTCACTGGACTTGGATACTAGAATGTTAAATGTGATTGGTATTACAGAATCTTGGTAAAATGAAGATGTTTTAGTAAGCCTAAAGGTCTTTCATAAAGACTGTGTAAATAAAAAAATGGAGCAATAATTTTGTTTGTTAGTAATAAGCTGAAATTTATGATAGAAATAATAACACTGCAGTGAAATGTGTCTAAGTTCAATTTCCTCATACAAAGGGAAGAATTTTACATACTGCCATTTTATACAAGTTATTATATCACGTGGTTGACAATCAGAGGAATATGTACAGACAGACTAGTTATTCATAAAACAGAAAGAGGTTTATCGTTACAGAAGATTAATTTGTGTTTTCAACATGAGGATGAAAATCGTGAGGTTGGGTGGGATTGTATTAAAACTTATTTTGAAAGATCCTACTATGGAAGATGCTATTTTGGATCCTGTTCTTAATACTAAGGCAGTTACAATAGAAATTTAGTTATACATGATCTTAAGCAATCATAAAATACCTTTGATGTTTTTGTTCAAACCAATTGTACAGTTAATGAGTTACATCCCAGATTTTACAGTAAAGTTAACTACTAAAAACTGTGAAAAATTAAGAAAAAGATAAGGTAACAGATTTGAATGGGAGAAATAATGATAAGTCTTAGAATGTTTCTGTATGTTTGATCAAGCTAAAAGAAAGCAAAGGTATTCTCCAAACATTAATATTCAAGGCCAAAACGTTTTCTTAAATATCATACAAACAATTCACATATAAAATGAACAATACTGTGTTTTGCAATATAAGAATAATAAAAAAAGGCTATGGGTGATCTAACTAGTGTTGTAAGATTCAGGTAAAGTGACATCCTATAGGTAATGATAGGTAGACAAGTAGACAAAAAAGAAAAATATTTATTCACAAACAGTGTTGGTTAAGAAATGGCTGACAAATGAGAAAACTGCAACTTACACCAACTTCTACAAGTATCTCTTTCACTTCTTGTATAAGCTGCTATAGGATAGGCATTACTAAATGTAACCTTTAGCAAAGCAAAGAAACTGGTATATGTTTCTAACCTGTGAAAATGCAGTTTACATAAGTATCATTAAGTGCAGAACACAGACACAAAAAATTTGAAAAATCACCTGAGATACCTTACTACAGATATATTCTAAACTACTTACAATAGGTTAAGATTAATATTTACTTCAATAATGACAATGTATCCAAAATTATTAAAGGAAATTTTAACATTCATGCAGCTGGGTTTTTATTGTGATCAATTTTGAGAGCAGGAGGATGAGAGGTTATATATTTAATATTTTGAAAGATCATATTTCTCTAACAAGATGCCAAATCTGTAGAGCTAAGCAATTAACTCTATTACCTGAGAGCCTGAATTATATCAATTAGTGTCATATAAAATTATGATTAAATTGATTAATGTCATGAAAATAATCAATTAACTGAAATCAATTCTTCCAATTATTATTTCTGACTATTCAAGCTATTCAAGTAACCAAACTTTTGCCATTAGGATTTCTCATTATTATCTTTGATTAATTCAAATTTATTTAGCTTAATTGATTGGTGTCACAACGTACGAAAATAATCAATTAATAGAAATTAGCTTTTCCCATTTTGAATGTTTTTGATTATTCCAACTATCCAAGTCTCATATAAGTATAATAAACTAGTTGAATTTGATCAATTAATAATCCCATGACTGAAATATTGTCAAATTCCACTAATTATCCAACTCTAAAAATCTGTGGAACAAACTACTACCTAAATTGGTAGAAACTACTGACTGAAACTTTATAGAAGTAAAATAAAAGGGTTGATGAATATTTTTTGTGCTAAAATCTGGATTTAGTGATTAGTTTTCTTTTTGTAGAAGAAGGATGGGAGTGCAGACATCTTTGGTGACCCAAAAGCCCTTTGATGCTCCGTAATTTCTTGATTCAAAAGTACTAAAGGGGTCTTACATTAATGGCAATAGTTGATCATACATTAAATTATTTTATTAATGTTTTTACTAATCAATAATCAAAAGGAAGAAATTCTTAAAGTGACCAATCTCTTTAAAAGTAGAAAGGATTTTTTTTAAACTTCTATTTACATAAAAGCATATTTTTAGAAAAGGTTGGAAACTTCTTGTAAATAAAAGTTCCTTAACATGACATATTTTATCTTAAAAACCTTAACAACAAATAAAGTGGGAACTATAACTTTTATATTTCAGAACTCTCTTGAAATCTGAGAAATTTTTGATGCTTGAAACATTGCAAATATGATACAGCTTTAAATTAAAATTTAAGTAGGATCCATACAACTGCAGGTCAATTAGTATGACTTACATTTATAGAAAGTTCTGTTTTCAAAACCCATTTATAAAAGTATTTGTAAAATTGACACTTAATTAGTGGTCTCTCACCATGTTTAGAATTTTTTTCTCTACCTTACCAATATATTGGAGTTTATGATGGGACCTCCATGTTGTTTACCCCAATTTTCAGAAAGTCTCTGATAAGTTGGCTCACAAGTGCATTTAATGACTTGGACATATATGAAACTTATGAGAAAAAAATAGTGGGCAAAAAAGTAAATTTAATGATACAGAGAAAAAAGCAATGTTCAATGGTTAGTTCACTATCTAGGAAAATGTGCCTAGTAGGGTCACACACGAGTCTATTTTGAAATTTGCTTTATTATTGTTCATGTTAGTGATTTTGACAACCTTTGGACAGAACTTACTTCTACATAAATCTGTTGATGTTGAAAATGTATGAAAAATTGCAAAATACTTTTTGTGTGAGAAGAGCATTTGTACTGTGATAATTTAATCACAAAGATGTGTTAGGTTTTCATCGAATCTTTAAGTTCTCTTCTAAATGTTTAGCAATAGTGAAAAGATCAGAGTTCTTGGTCCTATTCATAGATTTTCAAGAAAAATATTATTGTATTATTTGACAAGAATAACTCAGCCTGGATATGGCTGCACCTTTTTTTTTCGTTTATTACTGATTTGACAACTGACTACTTTTATGCTTTCTATTGTAGTTAATATGCTTCATAGGTACAGTGAATGAGAGTAACGGCTCACAAAGACAGCAAATATGGCATGCTCCTTTCTTTCGTTTTTTGTGTTCATCACATACTCTGTCAGTTACTACTGTTTCCATGCTTCATGGTATCCGATTGAAAATCTGAAAGCTGTGTTGAAATCAGCTTAGTTAATGTAGCTAAACTGTTTACTAATAATTACTACAGCACCTTAAATGCTTTTTCAATTATATGTTTCATAATTTTTTTCGGACACATTATTTGTAAAATACCCTACTTTTTTGCAGCTGCAGGTCTTAAATATTTGGGATAACAAGCTTAAGCTGTGGGAACCTACATATTGACTTGTTTTTTTTGACAGAAGTGTTTTTGATTGGAGTTAACTGTAAACTTGTGAAATGGTTTGCCTATTGAAGTGGTTGTTCATACTGAAAATTTTAATTGTTTAAAATTTCATTTAAGGAGAACAAGAAAGTAATGAACTGTATCCAAGTAGGATTTTAAAGTATACAAACAGCATGTATACTTTTACCTTTTAGGATTAATATGAATTTCTAACATATACTTACCTCTGTAATACTGATAACCTTTCCTTGTTAAGTTGTTTATAAGCTGCTAACAACCATGTGACTCAAAGTTCTAAATATCCTTGATAAAATGCAGAGCATGTATCAACTTACCCAGAACTTTCCCCACTCACATCTTTCTCATATGCAGGTCTGTATGGGGTGGAATAAAAGATGAACCTGCAGTATTAAACTTTTGACTCACCTAAAAATGAAGATAAGCAAGAGTAGTGGAAGAGAAGGAAATTCCCTGAGATAACTGAGAAGCAAGATTCCATTGGAGGTGTTGCATGTAAGTGGGCAGGTAATTTGAAGCCATCATCCCCCAAGCAGAAAGGATGATATTAACAGTAGGCATTGAAAAAATATTATGAACACAATAGTCCCAGGTTTGCAACACCATAGAGGATGGTTGAATAACTATCTATACGTGTTCATCCCAAATCCCAGAAGTACCAAATACTGTGTTCATCTGGTATGAGATTTAGAAGTTTGGATAACCCACCGAAGAGATTGAACTAGCTGGATAGTCAACTGAGTTGGAATGAATGGGCAGAAGAGTTAGAATAAACCAAAAAGTTGACATCAAGTGGAAAAAAACAAAAAAACAGACTACTAAAAAATAAAGTTAAATTTTCCTAAACTGAAAATGCATTTCCAATAGATACTGACCTCTTCTTACAAAAGGCTTTTCTTGACTTATACTACCCTCTATTGGTGCAAATTTTCACTCACCACCAGCCTTGATACTCCCATTTACCCTCACATATGTTAATGTGAAGTTCAAAATAATTCTTTTCATCTACTTAAGAACATGTCTAACTTAAATTAAAAGCAATCTAGTTTCAATAATTTCCTAAAACTCTCTCACCACTTTTTAACTCATTATACTAATTTACTAACAATATTCTTGTCTCTTCTGAAATATAGGAACTGAAATTTCATTTCTTTTTATTCAACATGTAGTAACACATCAAACCTAATTATGCAAGGATAATTCTTCTTCAAATACTCCTAAACTTCATCTCTTGAAACCATGTCCTCAGAGTGATTAACAATGTAAGACTGCATGCTAGATCACTTGCTGTTTGGTAAAAATATTTCTGAATTATTTCAAAAAAATTCTCTCCCTTACTACTTGACTTTATACAATCTCAATCAATCATTCCAAAATTAAAGTCTCCCATGATCATTGTTCTTATTAGTAGCAACCTTGATCTCATTATCTCTCATTTCCCTCTTCTTCCAATCAGATGGTTTCAACAATTGCTAATTTAACACTTTTTACACTTAAAACCCCTGATTGTAAACCACATAAATTCAATTTATTGACTACTATTTATGTCTTCATTTCCATCAGAATACAGTTCATCCCTTAAACCAACCAACCCCCTCTTTTAAAGTCTACATAAGTTTTAAATAATTAGTAACCTGAAACTTGAAATTAATACTTCTTATTAATATTTTCCAATCTAAACAAGTTTCAGTAACTCCTAATACATCACAGTTTTTCATTTCAACTTCAGCCCTAAACTAATCTGTTTAGTTCCAGATATTCCTAACATTTAAATAGTAGTAACTGAGGTTATTTTAAAATCTGACAGACTTATCTTTAAAAATATTTAACTTAGTATGCTCCAAATCTTTATATAACTACCTCATTACCTTAGCTATTCTATTAATGATCATATCCTGGAATAAAAAGGATGGGTTTAAAGTTATTTCTCACAACATTGGGCGGCAAGGAACATTAAGTACTGTTACACCTCCGTTCGTTAGTTAATTTTTGTATAATTTCTTTCCGAAGAAACTTTACCGATACAAGTCCTGTCTTAAATAAAACTGGTTTATTCTTTCTGAATACAACTTTGCGATACACTTAATTTCCACAGTCGCGCTATAACAAACGCTATAATTCACAACGAACGTCTCATGTGCTCAACAATACATCACTCTCTGTCCGCAGTTCAATTACACATTACGTTGATGCCGTCACATCTTGACCGTCTTATATATAAAAGAATACCGAAATTAAGTAACCTTCCGAGGATTCACAAAGCTTTGAGAATATGACGTCTTACTAGCGTCACGTGACCTCCGCTGTCGTAACAGTACTTATAATTTGTAAGTTAATTTGTTTATTTGCAGTTTCTCTAGCTCCATCACCACTATGCAAGTTTAAGATTGAATTGGCTTTAATTCTCTCGCTACAGGTAGGTTAGAGTAGGCATACCATGACCTTTTAGTTTAATTAAACTTTTATGTAATTACTCTATTATCTATGTATACAAATAAACTTGACAACAAAATGTAGTTAACAAATCCAATTTTAATATTATATGAGTTTTAAGTTCTTGATCTTAAACGGAAATATTTAAAAAATCTTAATCTTTCCTAGTATGAGAATCGTGATATTTCTTCTCTAGATCTTCTCCCTTTTCTAATTTATTTACCACCCCTCTCTGAAGCACAGAATTTAATGCAACTTACTCATTATTACAGCCTTAAATCTTTTTTGTTTATGAGTAATAAACTAGAAAATCAGACCCACTTGCCACACCTACTTGTCACATCTTCTTTCTCACAATTGATAATAGTCGTCTCTG
>NW_013666322.1:25929-27211 GCF_000517525.1 Limulus polyphemus | reverse complement strand
CTTTCTGAATACAACTTTGCGATACACTTAATTTCCACAGTCGCGCTATAATTCACAACGAACGTCTCACGTGCTCAACAATATGTCTCTCTCTCTGTCCGCAGTTCAATTACACATTACGTTGATGCCGTCACGTCTTGGCCGTCTTATATATAAAAGAATACCGAAATCTAGTAACCTCCCGAGGATTCACGAAGCATTGAGAATATGACGTCTTACTAGCGTCACGTGACCTCCGCTGTCGTAACACTGCCCCTTCCTTAGTATTGTTCGTACCGAACAATAGCCACTTACATTAAACCAATAAACAATTAACAATAACTTAATTAAATGTACAGAATTTACAAACACAAAATTAAAATTCAACAAAGTCTCTTAATTTTACGGGACATATCTTCTTCCGTATTGGTCTCCGTCTCGTTGACTTCTGCTTCATGTGGGGGTTCTTCTGCTCGCCGGCCACATTTTATACGGAAAGTCACGTCTGAAAGACGATCCACTATGTCATATGGGTCTTCCAATGGAGAAGACAACTTAGGAGACTTCCCTTTGGGCTTCCTGGGATTATACAACCACACCTTGTCTCCTGGTACAAAGCTGACTTCAGTAGATCTCTTATCATAAGATAACTTCATCGAATCAGCAGATGTTTTCAAGTTTGAACGCACTTCATGGTGAATATCATCCATCATTTCCAATAACACTTTCACAAACTCTGACACATTTTCAGCCAACTCTTCATAAGGTGGACGTCCTCTTAACAGGTCCACTGGCAACCGAAGTTCCCGATCAAACTTTAACTTTGTTGGAGTGTATCCAGTGGCTTCATGCTCTGCTGTCCTATAGGCCATCAACAGTGGAGGGAGTAAGACATCCCAGTCATTCTTGGAACACAGCTGATTCGAAGTTACGGCCTTGATCTGAATGCAGTTCGTATGGCATACCAAATCTGAAGAAGAAATCAATAATAGCCGAAGCTACAGTTGTAGTTTCCTGATTTGGTATTGCATATGCCTCAGGCCACTTGGTGAAATAATCCATCACCACACAAATGTACTTGTTTCCAGCACGAGTTTGGGGCAGAGGACCAGCAATGTCAACGGCTACTCTTTCCATTGGTGCGCCAAATTGATATAACTTCATTGGAGCACGTCCCTTATGCTTGGGTCTCCTTTTAGCACAACATGTACTGCATGTCCTGCACCATTCTTCCACATCTTGCCTCATACCTATTAAATAAAATCTCTGTCGTAAGTGACTCAAAGTGTTCTTAACTCCGAGA
>NW_013666322.1:23184-25016 GCF_000517525.1 Limulus polyphemus | reverse complement strand
TGAATGGTATCACTCGGTATTGCCAGAGACCTTGGCTATGACTAAATGCTGTCTTAGGTCTATCTGCTTCAGCTATTTTTACTTGATGGAAACCTGACTTTAAGTCCAGAGTTGAAAACCACCTGGCTCCACTTGGGGCATCAAGTGTATCATCAATTCTTGGCAGTGGGTATGAGTATTTTTCGTTTATGCTGTTAAGAGCCCTGAAGTACACACAACAACGTTGGGTCCCATCCTTCTTCTGGACTACCAAGACGGGAGCTGACCAGGGACTATCTGATTTCTCGACTATCCCTTCCTTAATTAGACCATCCATGACCTTCCCTATCTCTTGACGTTTTGCTGGAGCTATTCTCCTCGGAGGGATCTTTATTGGATGGTGATTGCCTGTGTTTATTCTGTGCTCTACAAGGTTTGTGCAGCCGAGGTCATGATCTCCTTTCGAAAAGAAGTCTGCATAATTTGCCAAAAGTTCTTTTACCTGAAGAGCCTGTGATGTTTCCAAATGGACTATGCTCTTCTTATAGAGATCAGTTAAATGTTCTGGAAGTGTATGTCATTTCTTTATAGTTGTACTTCTTGCTTTAACATTGACTGGCTCTACCTCCTGGCACACACCCAACAATGCCCCTTCCTTAAGTGTCTGCTCACATTTAGAGAAATTGGCCACTGTTATAGGTACTACTCGATGACCTGCCACAAGTGACCTTCCAATCTTCAACTCCGCTGGTCTGGATGCATCTTCCACTGCTTCCACAAGCATTGGGCTTCCATGGGGATGTTCTTTTATCCTACCCCAAATTATCTTCTCTGACATAGGGGTATTGTAGTTGACTTAAGTGCTGTGACATGCAGATCAACGGATGCAGCAATACTTACTGGAATCTGGCCTTTATTGTTTCCAAACGTCATTTTATCAAAGTTAACTAAACACTTCCTCGGTAGTAAATAGTCCAATCCTAATATGCATTGGTCTTCAATGTCAGCCAAGTATACTTTCTGTCTGTTCTTCATGCCCATGAGCTCAATAGTTACCCACACTGGTCTCCACAACCTTGCATAATGTCCTTTCACACCACAGAGCTTCTGTACAGCTTCTGGTATCTAGCATCTTGATACTCACAAGGGTTTGCTGAGATGCAGAATCTATAACAAAGTTGCAATCTTTAGCCATCCAGCTTCCCTCTCACGTGGACACTATGTGTGCTTGCCATTTTGCACTTAGCTGTTGGGACTTTCACAATGGTGGTTGGTGGGCGTCCCTCAGCACCAACCACTACTGGTTTCCTGAAGCTGACTTATTGGTAGTAATCTCTCACATGTCCTTGCTCTAAACAGTTCCAACAACCTTTCTGGATAGCAGCCTTTCCTGCTGTATCATCTTGTGCCCAGGTTTGTTACAGTGCCAGCAAAGTCCCTCAAAATTCTCTGAAAGCTGACCTTTTCTGGCCTTGAATCCTGATGTCTGTACCAACCTTGGTACCTCTGTGCTGGACTTAAAGTAGAATTCAAATTCAAGAGCTCTCGCCATTGCCTCCTGCATAGTAGAGGGGTGTGCTTGCTTCACTTGTATCTTTAGTTGTGGACTGTCCAAGGCGTCTACAAACTGATCTCTCAGCAACAACTTGAGGAGATCGGGTGGTGCAATTGGGTAGGCCTTGTGTGCCCTACTTTCCAAGTCCTGTGCCAGCTCTTGCAGGCTCTTCCCTTTAGCATGGACTCTCATCCTAAACCTAGTCCTGTAGACTTCAGACTGATTTTGGGTTCCATACCTGAGTTCTAGAGCAGCGACCAGTGCTCTATAGTTTTGCCTGTCGGCTGGTGGCAGCTGG
>NW_013666322.1:21525-22266 GCF_000517525.1 Limulus polyphemus | reverse complement strand
TACTTTCTGCTCCTCTGTCCATCCATTCATTTCTGCCAGGAGCTCAAATTGTGCTCTATATGCTTCCCACGGTGCCTTCCCATTGAATTCCTGTGGCATCCTCCATACTGGATCACCCCTATTGCTGACATTCATATCTGGGATGTGACTTCTAACAGGACTGAAGATATCTGCATCAGGGTTTAGCTGTAGGGTCTGGAAGGGGCTTGCCATTGTCTGGGGCTGATTAAGTCGATGGTTAACGTATCCTCCTTGTGTAAAATACAATAAATCGTCCTTTAATGTATCTAATTCGCTTTTAAATTTACTGATATTTTCCATTTGTACTTCTTGCCACTGTTGTTGACTTTCCTGTAGTTGCTGCTGACTTTCCTGTAATTGCTGCTGACTTTCCTGCAACTGTTGGAGACTTTCTTCCTGTTTCCTTTCTTGTTCTAGTTGCCACTGCTGTAATCTCTCTTCTTGTTTTTTTTCTTTTTCTTCCAACAATTGCTGTAATTTCTCTTCTTGTTTATTTTGCTGTTCGAGCTGCCACTGTTGCAGGTTTTCTTGCAACTGCTGTAATCTCTCTTCTTGTTTATTTTCTTTTTCCTCCAACAACTGCTGTAATCTCTTTTCTTGTTTCTTTTCTCGTTCTTCTTGTTTCTTTACTTTTTCTCCAACAACTGCTGTAATCTCTTTTCTTGTTTCTTTTCTCGTTCTTCTTGTTTCTTTACTTTTTCTCCAACAACTGCTGTAATC
>NW_013666322.1:10537-20588 GCF_000517525.1 Limulus polyphemus | reverse complement strand
GCCACACCTACTTGTCACATCTTCTTTCTCACAAATTGATAATAGTCGTCTCTGGTGTTTTATACTAGATTTTTCATAACCAATAGAAAGACAAAGTTTCAGTCTACCAAATGATGTATTATATTACTATTTCATCTTCAGTTTGAAATTTTCTCTTGTAGCATTTAGATTGAGAATCTTAAATAATTATTTTACGGCTCTTATGCAATAATTACAAAGCCAGTTAAGTTATGATAGCTATAGGACAAGCTTTGTGCATGTTATTTTTCTGTATTCCTAGTTGCATTATTTAAGTAAATAAAAATTATTTAGTATACTAGTACCATTAGTATAAAAATGTGGGCTATATTTCATTGGCAACTGACATGTAGCTATTCTTATTCAGTGCTGCCCTCTATATAATTTTTTTTTTGCATGCCACAAAACTTGAATACCAACATACCCCACAATCAACGTGGTTCAACTGTGTCTCGTATGTAAGTCATTATGCAACAACCCTCCACCAATAGGAGTGTGACACATTGTCCTAATGCATGTGACTCCCTCTATTCGATTCTACCGATCTATCACTTCAAGATTAGGTAGAAAGAAAAGCAACAGTTTTCAGTTGGGAGGAAGGGTGGGAAGTTTGAGAGGAGACAAGTATCTATTGAAAATATATTCTTAGTACAAGAAAATAAGTTCCAATATTGTACATTACCTCTTCTCACATGTCTAGCTAGAATCCCACATTTAATAGACAGAAGGATGGGTGCAAGGGATAGAAATAATTACCCTTTGAAAGTGTCCAAAGAACACCCATGAAGTGCAATCCCTGTTGAGAGAGGAACACATGTGGGAGACCGTACCACTTCTGTATTAGGTATACTCTGCACTCAGTGTGGAAGTAGATGCTGCATACATGGTGAAAAGTAAGAGGAGCACAACTGAAAAGAGAGAGAAAAAAACAAGAGGGTTCAAAGCCAAACCACAATATACCGAAATTTCAATCCCAGTGAAGAAAGACTGTGGAAGAACCATCTACAGACAGAAATATGGGGAAGGTTAACATGGATAGTTTAGGGATTCTCACTGAAATGCAATTATGTCAGTATATAGTTCACGTAACAATTTATTGGATAATGTGTTCAGTACTGTCTCGGAATTAATGAATTTGATAGCAGATTTACTTAGGAACAATTGAAAGAGCAAAATGAAGACTTTGATATGTTTGATGTAGAATTGTTTCAAGGTGATTTTGGTACTTTTGATGTTACTGAATATGTCAGTATGTTAGATATGGATGTGGAATAAAGTATTGTATGTTGTTTGTATCATCACTCTCTGGGTCAATTCTTTGTTTCACACAAATTCCTCGAGTAGGTGGCCTGTGTGCTCATTCAGCTACACATGACTGAATCCTGGGAATTTAAATAAATTTATTGTGACTTCTGAAATGCTGCACCCAAACAACTGGCCTTCACATCCTCACCTGTTACACCAGTCCAAAACCAAGTGGCATAAGGATTACTACTTCTAATCCATGGAAGGAGGGTCCATGCTTCCTTCACCTCAAGTTGAGTAGAATGCAATTATATACATGTCAAACCGATCTACTAAACAGGGCACATTAATGCAAATCCACAACCACCCATGCATCCAGAAACCTGACATCAAAATGATGATATAAAGATATATGCCAATGTGGCAGATCACATCAAACCAAATCCAATCTGACTGGAACCCCTTAGTGCAACAGTAGCCTTAAGCAGGGGAAAAACATCTGTGTTTGAGCACTAAAGTAAGAATCTTTGCTCCAAACATCATCAAACTCCAAATATGACTGCACAGAAGTTGGAAAACATGTGTTTGTAACAATCTCTGGAACCCATAGCAATTTGGAACTGGAAAGTAGCAAGGACTCCCATACTCCACTAGAAGAACAAAGGGGAAAGGGAATAAAATGCAGCAGAGAGTCCAGAGGAATGCCAACACAAGAGACAATGCAATGGGTGACCACAAGAAAAAACCCTATATTGAAAAGCAGACTGTCCCTGATTTATTCAATTGAAGAGATGGCAAAAATGAGGAGCTATCCTCTTCTGCTTTACCCATGTAGATATATCTGGACGGGAAATGCTCGCCACTGAGTGAGATTTGAATCCTAAATGGGACATACTCCTGGAGGGAAAAGATAACTTACCCAATCACAGCCATTCCACAGTTTTAGTGGGACATGAACATATAAAGAGTAGGCCACATGCCTGATTGAAGAGTTTCCTCCAATGAATGATGAAGGTGAGACTCAAAAAAAAAGGGGAAGGTGTCCAATCTTAGGAAAAGACACCTGGAACAGAATTCAGGAAGAAAAAAGATGGAGGAATAGACCAACCAAAGCAGTTGACAATCCAAAATTGTAAGGGTAGAAGAAGAAGAAAGGTCACATACAGATGAAAAGTGCCAGGGAATGAAAAGGTGGAAACAGGAACCACTAAAGGAGGCCACATGGTCAATGGAGCAATGAATAGTACATACTAGACATAGAAGTCTAGCTGGAGCAGATTGGGAATAAAGGTGGGAAATGAATGGAAAACTGCAAGGAGGAAGAATGACCCTCATGAGCTGCCAAAGTTTGAGTATGAAAAATTGATCTGAAAAACCACATAACAAGGAGGTCAACAAAACTGGAAGGAATGTAAATGGAATTGGCTGGTCCAGTTCTGACTGGGAAAATCCACTGCCAGAGTCTGAGGTTGATGAACTGAAGAACAACAATGAGGTAACTTGGTGTTGGAGTAAAATGGCAAAAGCATCCAGATGAGGAGTAACCCACTGACTGCATAGCCACCAGAAAACCTGAGGGTCAAGAAACCACTCTATGGGATAAACCTGTTCAGGTCTTGAAAAATGGTCTGCCACAAGGTAAAAAACACCCGGAATATGACACACAAGGAGATTTAGCTTTGGAAGAAAATGAACTCAAGCATATTGTACTGCCATAAGCTCCAAGATGTTGAAATGGTAAGACATAATGAGCTGAGACCATTACCCAGAAGAATCTTGCTGATGGACCAACATTCCTCAAACTTGGAGAGAATATGTGCTTCGAAGCAAATCTGAATGAGGTGGAGGAAGCGGTACCCCCTTCTTGTGCTATCCTTATTCAACTACCAATGCAGATAGTCTGTAAGAGAAGGAGGAAGGATAATTGGGGAGTCCAAGGGATCTCAAGCAAGATTCCATGGGCCGTGCAAATTAAGGAAGCAGTAAATGCATGGAGGACAGAAAACACAATCGAGTGGAAAAGGATTGGCCTGAATGAGGGGTGTTGAAAAATATACCCAAGTTGATAAGATAGTGGGTAGACAAGGGAAACTTCACCGACTTTAGAATCCAACCAATAAAAGCTGCCACTGTCAGCAGCAGATTGTTGAGAAGACTCCAGTTAGGAATAAGCTAATAGGAGCCAGTCATCCAAGTAACAGTGTAAACACAACCCTAGGGCATGCAGAAGTTGGGTAAAGCCATGACCACATACAATGCTGAACCAATCCCAAAAGGCCAGGCACAAAACTGATACACAACCCCATAGTGGACAAACTGAAGATAGCATCTGTACTGATGAAAAATATGAATATGGTTATAGACATTCGAGATGTCTACCTTGGTCATTCGTAGTCCAGAAGAAAAAAATCCTTGAGGGTGATAAAGGACTCTATGGAAAATTGGAGAAGAACCAGAAATTTGTTGAGGCAGGACAGATAGATCACATGACAAAAATACCTGGAGAAGATTGGCTGACAGGTGAGAAAACTTTCTGTGATAGAAGGGTCCTCACAACCTTGGATAAACTCTGACAGGTAGCTAGATCCCAAATTAATGGCAAGGAAATCGGTAAAGGAGAAAAAGGCGGAGGGGAAAGGAAGAAAAATCCTTGTGACAAAACTTGGATCACCAAAGAATTGGTAGTGAATAACTGCCCCAGGGGAACAAAATATGCCAAACATGCCCCACTGAACCGGTAGTCACTAGAACTGCAGGTGATAATGAACCCGACCTTGAGCCACAAAGCAAAATTTTGAACCCCACATGGTACAGACTAGTAAAGGACGAGAGGTTGCAAGACAAGAAATGGTTATAGGAGAGGTCATGGTATCAGAATGAGAAAAACGAGTAGCCAAAGATTAACGGGTCAATGCTGGGAAATGTCCATAAACAAACGGTTGAAAAAAAAAAAGCCATTCAGAAGTCATGAAGATAAGGGGAAAGAAGATGAACCTGTGAAAAGACAGCATCTTTCCCATAGGCAAAAGTGACTAACTGCTGGATGTCAAGAAATGATTGATCAGCTTGCTGATAAGCTAAAGCATAAAGATCAGATGTCCAAGGAGGATGAGGCAAGCTGATAACAGTCCTTAACTGAGAAATGAAATTCTCATCATGAACCCTGATGTCAGAAGAAAACAAGGGGCCCTTATGATGGGTGTCATGTAAAAAGAGGAAGAAACAGTATCATATGAAAAGGAGAAAATAAAACATACAGAGAAAGCATATACAAAAAGGCAGAGTTAGGCCAGATTTCTTAGGAGGTGCACGGGAGGAAGAAAAAAAAATTAAATGAACATGTGAAAAGAGCACAGTTGAAAAGCGTCTGCACTCTATCACTGCCTAATGAAAAGTGATAGTTCAGTAGAATCGAATAGAGGGAGTCACATGCATCAGAAGGGTGGGTTGCACTCCTATTGGTGGAGGATTGTGACATGATGATTTACATTCAATATGAATTTGAACCACATTGATCATGGGGTACATGAGAGTTCAAGGCTTTTAGCCTGTGAAAGAAGTTTTGCATATAAAGGGTGGCACTGAATGAGAATACATATATGCAAGAGGAGGTAATGTACCATATTGTAAATTTGAATTTATTAGGTTAGATAAGGTTAGATTAGAGAAGATACTCCAAATGAAATTGACGAAAATATTCTGTTCAGAACACAACATTATAAAATACGTCATTTGATAGATGAAAACCTTGACTTTCTATTGGTTATAGGTAATATAGAATTAAATGTAAAGAGAGAACTATTAACAAATCCTGAATATGAGTAGTCTGTACGCAAAGTAATTTTAATGTTCAGTATATCTTTTAGTGTAAATTCAAATAATGTTCTATTTAAAAAATATAAATGTATTAAACAAATAAATAAATAGGAAGCATTGGGTCAGTGATGAGTGGGTCAGGACTAGTGCAGGCTTTGGAACTAAACTATGGGCCAAATGTAGTGTTCCACATGCTAACCAGACATGCTATATTTCATGTGTTAAGAGGACATATGTTGATAGAAGCAGCACTGATGATGAAGTTGTTGCACACAATAATACCTTGCAAAGAACAGAAGGTGTCTGAGGAAATGATAGTTGAAACTGATTAAAACATATCCACCCCTCTAGGTTTTAAAGATGGTAATATGAATATACCGATTGACTCTCTCAATATGGGCTCGGTAAATTTGACCAACCACATGACTTCTTTGAACTCATTTAAAGTCTTTATAGATTTAATACTTCTAACTTTTAATGTAGTGTGTATATCCTCACAAAATTTGGCAGTCCCTCAGTTGACATTATAATCTTTCACATACAAAAAATCATATTTTTAGTGAAGTATTTTTAATAAACTAAAATAAAGATTTGTCCATGAATATATTGATTATTTGTTTTGAGTAGTCCATATGCAAAGTAATTTTAATGTTAAGATTAAAAATACTTTTCTTCATCTCAAAAATCTCAAATTTCCTTTGTATAATCCTGAAACCTCCTAAACACACTTTAAAACGTTTTTTCAGTAAAACTTTATATTTTATCTGCTATTTTTTCTACTCTATCTCTATACGAAATCAGTTTATTTGAACAACCTTGTAACCACACAAAAAAAATCTAAATTACCCTTTTTTTCTTTTGAGAATGACTTCAAATTGTAACATGAAACATGACCTTTAAGCTCGTAACAGTATACATCTATTTATAATTCAATTTTATTGTTTTATTGCCCTTTGAACCATGTCTAAATACTACTTGTGCCATTATATGTTGTAAATCACTGAGGAAATGTGCAGGTCATGTTATGCTATTGAATTACATTACCCACAAGCTACTAGAAGCTGCTCGAGTGAGTGGCTCATGAAACATTTTTATTATATTAATATATATTTTACCTAATTTAATCTTAACTAACCCAAAAAGATCCCTATTTTTTCATTTTAATTACTTTTATAATAATAAATAAAGAATAAACATGAAAAACAAGAAATCAAGTACTTGACCAATCTTCTTTTTTCTTGCTGTCATTGTCGATGACAGTTAACCCTACTTTTTTTTTAATACTAATGGTAATAATGCACTAAATAATTTTTAGTTAATTAAATAATGCACCAAAGAACATAGACTAATAACATGCAAAAAGTAGACAATTTCCCCTAACTCTCAAAGTTGTTCTGGCTTTCTAACTATGCGACAAGAGCAATTACAAATTCATCCAAGCTAGTCGTTAATATTCCCATGGGAACAAATCTTGTACTCTGAGTGAAATTGACAATATTATGTTCAGAACACAATGTAATAAAATACGTCATTTGACAGATGAAAATCTTGACCTTCTATTGGTTATAGGTAATATATAATTAAATGTAAGAGAGAACTATTAACAAATCCTGAATAAGAGGATGTGACAGGTGGGTGTGGCAGGAGGGGTTTGATTTTCTGTTTGATAGCTCTTTAACCAAACAAAATTGAAGGCTATAAAAATTATGGTTTGTCTGAGCAATTACGATTTTATAGAGAGTAATATACATTTAATTTTGTACTTTTTGAAGGGTTGGTGGATAAAACAAAGAGAATATACACGGAGAAAATGTTTCATGTGTGTCACACTAGGGTAAATTCAGGATTTTTTAAAATATTGCCTTATAGAATTAAAACTTAAAACTTGTATACTATTAAATAAGGATTATTAGCTGAGATTTTATGCTATACTAATTGGTATAACACAAACAAAAGTAGTTTAATAAAATTTTGAATGTAAGTCACTAAAACTTTATGTCATGCACAATAAGGGATACCTGTGGTGATAGGGTTAATGACACAACTAACATTCTTGATGATCAGGAAGAAGCCCCAAATCTCAAAATGGATATCCTGAGGATATTCAAACTGATGAAGATGACTGTTTTATTATCTCCAAAGAAGAACTGGAAGCATTACAAAATCTGTACACTAGCATAGTGCAGAAACAGCCACAGTGGAGCAGTTTTACCTCGAGTGAAATGAGATACCATTGGATCATATTGCCAAGTATTTCATCAGTATCGCAGATACGTTCACACACGATACGGCCAAAGCAATATAGTTTTTTTTATGGCTATCACAAAGAACAGTCAACAATAGATCACAAATGTCAAAGATGCTCTGGAAAATCGTCAGCCTATGTGAAAATTGAAGAATCTGTCACTGTTTATAAGAATCAACAAGAATTCTTAGCAAATTAGAAAAACAAGACCTATTTCACTGCTATGCTGGTGCTTTATCTAACCTCTGATGAACACAAAGCAGTACATGCCAAGAGTAATGCTGATATAAAAATTGTCTCACGTGCAATCAAGCTGGCTGAAAACAGAAAAGAAAATGTAACCATTGTTGCTGATGGCACAGACATTCTGGTATTGCTCTAGTACCACTTCCAACTAAGGATTTCTGATATATTTCTGAGGTCTGAACCAAAAAGAACACAAATGAATGGTCTAAAGATGTACAGTATCCAATATATCTGGAGTAATTTCGAAGACGGCTTTTTTTCTTTCATGCTTGGGAGGTTGTGACACAACATCTGCTTTGTATGGTCAAGAAAAAGCTGCTATTCTGAAAATTAAAGATTCTAAGATAGCTGCAAAGCTGTCCAATGTGTTTAGAGCATTTGTCGCTATGCAAGAAGCTTTTTCAAAAGCAGTTTTGGCCCTACTGGCGCTGTTGTATGGAGGAAAGGAAAGTGAAACCTTGAACACATTGAGATACACAACATATATTAGGAAAAACTGCCTCTAACAGAGCATGCAGCTCATTTCCACTGTCTCAAGGTACATCTGCAAGTGATACAATGGAAAAGTATGATGTCACATGACATTAACCCAACACAAAGGGGATGGAAACTAGAAGGTCAGAAATTGATATCGGTGCAAACTGACTTGGAAGCAGGGTCACAAAATCCTTGTGGGTCAACTGCATGGACTCGAGTGTGTTGCAGCCTGTGCAGGATATCATGGTAACAGTTGTAGGAATGATGTGGAGTTAAACTTGTATGAGGAAGGAAACTGAACATGTTGCATGAACAATATCACTGTATGAAAACCAGATTTTTCTTTTACTTCATGCATAATAATTTGACTTGATAATCTTGATTTTTAGCCATGATATGGTTTGTAATAAAACAAGTGCAATGCTTAGACATTTCATTCTTAGAGTTTAATATTATAATGTGCCCATTTTACATTTTAGACCATACCACCACCACCACCTATTTATGCACATATGAAATATGAATTATAAGAATATTTATGAAATAATTTCCATATTATATTTACATAGGTCTTCCTAACATGATAATATTTAGTTGAAATTTATGGGTGGCATGATATTAAATCATATATTGGTAACTTATTGGCTAATGAAGTTAATTAAGTAATGTAAGCTTAATACCTGAATATCAGTGAGATAATTTGCATACCAATGGCATCATATTGATGATGGAAGATAATTTTATTTGATTTTGGTGACATGAAAGCTATTAAAATATGTCATAACGCGATATTATTTTGACTAAGAATAGTTGTCATGAGATGATAAACTCGAATTTTTAAATTAATGAATATTAATTAGCTAATTTGAATATTGAGGTATTTCCCCAAAGTAAACTGTTGTAGATTTTAAATATATTGCACAGAATAAAATTCTGCTTTCAATAATTCCAAAAAAAAGGTTGGTAATTTTTTCTGGGTCCAATGTTCCAACTACCAGACTATTAAACTATTTAGGATAAACATAACACCAACAACTGATTTTTTTTTGCAATGGATATGTAACAGCCGTTTCCAAAACAAAATATTCATACACTCAGGTCATAAAGATGTGTTTAGATCAGGAATTTAGAATATCTTTGTACTTAATGTTATGGAAAATAAAGTAATATGGAACAACTTGGAGCATGAAGAACATTCAGAAAGAGACATGCATCAGGTCATACCTCATCCATGTTAAGAATAGTATGGAATTTTGCAGGAGGTGAGAATCCACAAACTCAAAGGTCAGTAGCAGAAAAGCAATGTGTCTCGTAACCCAGACGGATCACTGCCTGTAAAAATAGGTACACCAGTTGCTTCCACAACATATTTGTTTAACTGTAGCATACCTCAGAGAGATAGAGATTGGAACAGGTATTCCTGCTATTCCATATGAACATATATTGATCAAGTTGCAGGACACAGCACCTATAGATTTATGTGCAATTGAAATTGTTGCTGGGCAATATTTACTCTTGTACACTACATAAATTACATAAAGAGTATAAGAAAGAGAGGTATGATTTGGGCATCATAGCCTTATGACCAAGTCTTTTGCAATGGAACTGCACTGTAGAGTTATTGTAAAGATCCATGCCCATCAGATAAAGCATGGCCTGAAGAAGAGACATGGACTATTACAATGTGATGAGAATCCAAAATCATTTTTATTTAATGTATTTCTATCCTAAAACCTATGAAGGAGTTCTTTATATTTTTAAAGCAGCTCTTCTGATTTAAAACTTCGAAAATCATTTGCTTCTAAATGCACTATAAAAAGAGAATGTTCCTTAGTACCAGCAATTGACTATCAACACACTATAATTTCCTACACTTAACCCTTTCGAGATGGGTCACAGGTGAAGGCCATGTAATCTCGTTTGTTGACTCACATTCAAAATTTTATTGAACTACTATTTCACGGATTTATGTCAATACGTTTGGTATCAAACTGTAGATTATAA
>NW_013666322.1:0-9969 GCF_000517525.1 Limulus polyphemus | reverse complement strand
CTAAAACACAGCCAAGACCAGTTACTTTGTACAGACCAAAGGTCACCTTTATGTTATTTGATATGATAACATGAGTGCACATAAGCCACGTCATTATAACTTCTGTATTGTTAGTCAGACACTGGTGAAAGGTCAATATAATAAAAATAATAAATATATATAAATGTACAATGTTATGAGATTTAAGCTATTTAGTCTAAACATTTATGTTTTCGTGTTACAATGTGTTCATTCTATAATGAAAGAGGCATAATGTATGTTTATTTCCTAATTTTTTATGGTGGTTGCGAGATTGGTCAGATCTACCAAACCCGTACAGAGAATAATTACTCAAAATAACAGATAAAATATAAAGCTTTTTCTTAAGAAATGTTTGATAACTATCCAGACATTATAAAGATTTTGCATGTGAAATTTCAAAATTTTGATGCATAAAAGTATTTTTTATCTTAAAATGAAAATTACTTTGCGTGATAGATAGGTAGGATGTGAAAACAAAAAGGCATGAAAGAAACATTGCCTTACAAACCTTAAGACTTAATGAAAAATAATATATTTTGCATATGAAAGCATTGTAATGTTTACTGATAATCTGCCAAATTTCATTAACATTCGCTAACTAATTTAAAAGTTATAGCATGAAAACTATAACAAGCATAAAATAGTTACGAGGTCGGTCCCAAACTGAGCCTGGGCTGAAAGAGTTAAACAACTGACAAGCAAATTCTAGTTCTAGTCTTCATATGTTCCCCACAACAAACAGGAATGTAGAAATTTTAGAAACAACTTCTTGTCCAAAGGATAAAATCCTAGAAAAAGCTACTTGTTCTTCTTATAAATCTACATGCCTCCTCCCCATCCCACAAAACAGAACATGACTTTTAATAACATTGAACATTAACATAAAAAATTTCTGGAATTTACACACTTAAAACGTAAGGAAAAATGTAGTAATGCATCAATTGTTTTAATAATTTCTATAAATTTAAATCTATATTTAATTATCACAATATCTACATTAAAACCATTATTTTGCAGACACGGCATAAAGGTCATGTATGAAGAGGCAGCATTTTTTTTAAAGGTTAGCAAAATTAAGATGCGTAAACATTTAAATAAAAAAATACCCAATGCATGACAATGTTTTTGCAGTATTTTCTTCTTTCTTTTCCAACTTTTAGATATTTTTACAGTGAAAACAAATATACTGGATATGTGCAAGTATTAATAATTCTACTTTAATTATACATACATAAAGAATTTAGATGCAAAACATTGTATCTTGTGATACATGGGCATATAATGTTTCATACTCCCTGTTAGTTACTATTTAAAAAATATTAACATTTTTGTGTATTTCAGGTTTTGTTCTTACTACAGAAGTCAGTTAGGGGGACAACTAAGTCCTTTCTCACTATAGTTAAGCATGGAACTGGATGTATGACCAAGTTATCCCATGTTTTCCATTAGGAATGACTGCTTTAGTATGAAAGATGCTATAGATATAGCCACTGACCTGAGTCATGAGATGTGATAGCCCAAGGGTGTAACACCCACTGTTGACAATAGGAGAGATCATCACATGGATAGCACTTGCACATATGGATAGATTGAGTTATTAATAGATTGCTATACTGATATATGGATTTTAGCAGCTTGAGCTTTAAACACAAGTTCACTGTTTTATAAATTTGATTCATGCTAACTTAAAAGTTCAGATAGTATTCACCACTTTCTTTGTGCCTGACTAACATTTTTAAGTTTTGCACTAGTAAGCTACTGAAAGGGTATAAATAAAGTTCTTTCTTTTTCTTTCCAGTCAAACATGTCAAAACTTCTTCAAGTGTTAAACTTCACTTTGATTGTAAATAATAAAGATTGAGATTGGCTACAAATTTGTTGTGAGGTAGAAAATTCTATTTTAATTTTGTTATGGTTTTGTTTACCATTCATTTACTGTTTCTTCTATTATTTAGTTTTGCTATGAAACTTTTGTCACATTAAAGCTGATCAAAATAATTTTAAGTTTGTATGTATTATGAGACTGACACCAGATTCCCCTAGCAGTAATGTACAGATATTATTAAGGTTATTATTAAGATTATGTATATTTATGGTTACATGAGATGTAATATTGTGGTCTAGTGACTGAATAAAAGCCCTGTCATGAGCTTCAGCAAGTTAGCTCATGAGAGACAGCTGAAAGGTATTATTGTTGATTATTACTCGATGATGTAGTTATGTAAATACAGAATATTATTTTGGAATTCGTTTTCTTTTTTATTTGTCTGGTTCTTTTTCTGATTCCTTTACTGATTGAAAAAATTATTAACCCTGATATTTACATTATATTGTTCTTTAATGTTAGTAGCAAGTCCTGGCCAGGGCACATATTTATAAATTTTGTAGTGTAATTGTTTGAAAGTTTCATTTTTGACATCTGTGGTTGTCAAAGTTCAATCAATTAGTTTTTTTCTGTTTCAACCCTGGTTGTAGTAGCTGTTTGTTTACATATTGGTCAATTACATTGGTGCCCAAACAGGAATCCTTTTATAAAAAGTATTTGAATTTTGACTTCTGAATGGACTATTTTTCAGTTCAGTATTGAGTGATTCATTCAGCAATAATTTAGTTAACTTAAAGCAGATAATAACCTTTATTATGAAGTTTAACAAAGCTGATGTGGCAAGATTGAAGCAGTATGTAGCAGTATAGATGGAACTGGTGCAAATGCTAACACACATGATGACTGACCTACTCTTAAGAGAAAGTAAGCCCCCCCCCCTCCACCTCAAAGAGTTCATTCTACTATTAGCCCAGCAGAAACTTCCTGGATATATGTCACAGCAATCAACCCAACACCCCTGCCTGTTAAAAAGTTCAACAGTAAGTCAGATTTTAATGTCTTAGAGTTTCTTAAAAGTTTCGAAAGACGTTTTTATATGCATGAAGTACCAGAGAATAAATGGATAGAAACTGCAGCTTCTTATCTGAGGGAAAGGCCACTAGAATGGTGGGAGGTTTTTGAGTACTAGGAGAATTTAAAGAAACCTTGAGGAATTTGTACCCAATGTTGTTAGATAATACTGAATTGGCTAAAGAACTCTTTAGTAGGAAGCACCACATTAATACAGGGTAGTCAACTGAAACCCTTTATATAGAAAAACTTAAAAACATATATGGAACCCCGAAGCTAAAGAAAGAGAAATTGTGAAGTGTATAATATCACAATTACATGTTTCTTTACAAGAATACTTGGAATGCCATTTTGTTGTATCTGTTGCTGATGTGCTAAAATTTACAAAATAATATGAGCATCAGCAGAAGAATAGACATGATACTGTTAATATGGAGTTGAGTAACATAAATGAATGTTGTAGTAGACCTGTACGATTTGTAATCAAATATGGCATTTATCTATGCATTGTCCTAAGAAAGCAAAATATGGAAATGGAACAAAGAGGAGAAAGACAGCAGTTGGGAAATGAGAGAAGGGTTCAAAGGAGGAGGTTTTAAATCCATTAATCATTTAACTGCAACAGATCTGGCACACCTAACACTAAAAATTAAGGCACCTTTACCCCAAATCTACACATTTCCTATAATGCTTCCTTGACTTCAGCTCCTAATCTACTATTTTTCTACTAATAATACAATCTTCCTCTAGTGTATCCTAAAGTGAACATATCCTACAGACAACAAGAAACCATTTGATCCTTCAAGACTGTCTTTCCACACCCAACCCTGGAAAAAGGAAAATTTAAACCCACCCTTTACTTTTCAGAAATCAGAGAGTCAATCTTAGACAAGCTTTTCAAGTGTGCTGTGCAGATGTTTGCTCAATAACATAGCCTAATGATGTCCAAAACACTGTTTCACATTTTAATGTAAGAATACATAAATTTGCTTTTCAATTATATTTTGTACTTACCTGCTACAAGAACAAGAGCAACATACACTCCTATGTAAATCCAAAATTTTTCATCTTTGTATGACAGAGGGGGCTCTTCTTGTACATAAATATTGCCACTACAATTAAGTTTATCAAGTCCATCCAAAAAACACTCTATTTTTGCCATTTAGGATATTCTGAAACCTGAAAAACATTAAATATTTGTATTCAATTTCTTAATGGGAAAACTACAAAACATTTTTTTTTTTTATTAAGCGTGTAAAATTTTTATTTTTTTGTCAAAGATGTAACAAAAATGTAACATATAACTTAAGATTTTGCTTTTATTCAACAAATGAACTATCATTTTGATGATATCGGCAGCTCAGTTTTGTTGGAAATCATGTATACCATGTTTTCATTTAAGTTCTTCATAAATATAAGTTCATATATTTTACAACTTTTAACATTTAGTCATTACAATTTTACAGCACAGCATTTAGAATACCCCATGTATAAATTGATAAAGATATCATGGTTTCCATTCATGCTGTCATTAACTAAAATGTAGACAAAACCAATGTAATAATTTTGCATTAATGTAGATAAATTAGTTACTATGTAGGTCTCTTAGGGTTTGTGAATTAAAATGTTCTGTATATTTGTGTATATAGTTTTGACTTGAGATTTAGTGATATGCATTTAAATGTTTGTATGTGCTAGACTTCTACAGTTCAAGATTTTTTAGAAACTTGTGTGGTTCACAAGAAATCTACCTAGCTTTTCTAGCAACAGTACATACAATGTTAAAAATAACTTATTGTCGATTGAGCAAAGTATAATGGCAAAACTTGCTATGTCAGGCTTGAAGCAATGTGGTATATAAAAATGATTAAGTTACATATTGTAATGATCTACATCCACCTGCTCTGAAGTTATTATGACACACCTTCATAAGGTTCTGATAGAAACAGGCCTAGGTACTGCAGCACATTACATCCAAACTACTGCATATATATTACATACTTCCCACTAATTACAATACCAACTTCTGTCTACATTTGTAAATCTTTTTACTTTTAACACAATGACATTATCATTTTCAAACAAAATTTTAATTCTGTTGATAATTTTCATATAAAACTATCAATAACAGTTGAGAAAATTCCATTAATAGAAGAGTTAACTAAACCTCAGCAAGATGTTCTAATGGTTCTGCATATGCTTGAGCAGTGTTAACAATTTTGGTTATCCACAAAACTTCTGTAAGATAGCTACATGGTTAGTGTGCATGCATTTCAAAACATTTGGTGTTAAAATTTTAAACCTATACACTTGTATCTTTGTCTTAACTAAGAACTTGTAAAGTTATGCTAAGAAATTATGGGAGTTAATTATGCAAGGTAGAGACAATCAAGATTATTTATGGTCATGCAAATCAAAGATACACATTCACTAAAACAATTGCATTGTGGAAACTAGTAGTGCTTAATAACCTAATATCATAACAATATGAACTAATAAGAAAAAAGAAATGGGAAAATAACAATGGTTTAGGTGAGCCAGGAGAGGCCTTGTTCAATGACAAAAGGTATATATATATATATAATTATTGTCTGACACATTCACTGTAATTCATCCAAAATGTGATGCTAATTAAAATATAATTTTGAAATAACTGCTTTTCTCTCTTATCCCACTTTTTAACATCAGCTCACCAGTGCTGGGTTTCTTGTTTAGTTCAGGTGCCAAGTTCTTTATGGCTAATGTTTCTTTTAATCTTAGCCACTGCTCATTTTCAGCTTTTCCAATAATTTGGAGCTGTTCATTCACATGTTTTAAATTACCTTGTGTTAGTTATTTAAATATTAGATTTAAATTGTTATGGAAAAAATTCACATGTTTGTGTTAGTTATTTAAATAACTGCCTTTGCTTATTTATCTTTGTTCTTCCCCTCCCCCCCTCTTTTTGTTTAATAATGTCAGAAATAAAGTAACATAACCTACAGACAACAAGAGACCCTTCAAGCTGTCCATGCACACCCACCCTTGAGAAAAAATAAGTAAAAGCTTAACCCATATCACACCATTTAGTTTTCAGGAAATCATTGATTCTCCTCTTAAACTCCAGTGAAGTGCTGGCCACCACTACTTCCAATGAAAACTTATTTCGTAAGTCAGTTACCCTATTATAAAAATAAAATTTTCTAAACTTGTTTTTCTAAATCTTAAATTTAAGTCCTCTTGTCATATTATCTTTAGAATAAAGCAGAAAGAAATCAGAGGTCTTTATCATATCAATCCCCCCAGGATAATCTTGTAAACTTCAGTAAGATTTTAGTGTTTTAAGGTAAAAGTGGGTTAACCTTAAAACAATGAAATGGTTATACTTAATAACAGAAGGTTCAACAAGATATAATTATGAAGTAATGCTGAGTTTCAAAAGGAAAGATAATGTAGTGTATACATTTTACTTTTTACCTTACACTACCACCCAATAGTTGAGTAAGCAAAAAACACCTTTTCCTTTCTATCATCGGTTTCTTGACCAAATGACTGTCCTAGCTCTAAAATTACGGCTAATTCCAGCCATATCAATTGGAAGGACTGAAGCAAAGGCTCATTTTATTGTTCAGAGCTGTCTCTCCCCCTCTAAACCCAGTGCTACCTCATCTGGCTTACCATGAACAGCCAAACAAGTACTCTCAGCTCTTTCCTCCTTACCAGATGTTGATTGAGTCAAGCACTAAACAATAAATATTCAGCATAGGGCATTGCACTGACTATATTCATTCCAGACAGTGGCCTGTCTAACATGGTTAAGGAAGAGTTCCAAATTTTCCTGAGATGTAACTTAAGTGTCAGAGAAAAAATCTGACTAGGTTTACTCACAGGGACCTGTCTTTCTCATAAGAACAAAGGTTGAGACATCCTAAATGTCAACAGCACAATGTGGTAGGCATACTCAGGGTGGCGATTTGATGTGGCATGCTCAGCAGCTCGAGCATTTACTCTGCACAAACCCTTACTTCATTGTGACTCATCACTGTTTTGGTAGTAATACTTACCTACTTGGAAAGGCTCATCACTACCCCATGGCCCAGTTACTTCACTATCTGGTGTCCACTATCTCACCAATGGCACCCCCAGTTTATATTGGTCAGTTTCTGGTGACTTTGATTAGAGCTGGGGTTGGGTTACTCTGACTAGCAAGTGCCTATGAGTCCTATACAGAATGCCCTATTCAATTTCAGACTTGCCAGACACCACTCCACTTCAATGATCCTCAATATCTATGCTTCCCTTATAATGGGTTCAATTCATAGGGGAACAATTCTATTAGCCATTCTTGAAGTATTAGATTCTGGCAGTTCTCCTTCCCAAGTCTTCAGTAGCTATGAGAAAGATGTCATAGAGTTTTGCAGCATAAGCAAAATTCCAATGTTAAGGAGAGGATAAAAATGTTTAATAAAAACTGGTTAAAATTACACTTAAAAGATAATTTTTTGGAGAGAATTAATATTAAAAAAAAAGGCTTAAACTTCAGTTACCAAACTGAGAGCTTGAGTTTAAGAGACCTAACTCAGGGACCATGGTAATACATACTCATTATTGGTAATGTATTTTCAGGATGCATGCATCACCTACACTACTGTTGGTTAATTCCATTAAAAAACAAGAAAAGTTGTGATCTCCAGATATCACCTGACCTACCACTGGATAACATGCATCATTACAGTAATACCACCCATAGGCAATTATATTAATAAGCATTATCAACAGAAAATGACAAAGGAACAATGTCCCCTTTGGTGTATCTATGTTGGCTTTCATTGTCATATTTCACTAAATATAATTTTTTAAGTTTCTTTCATCAAATTCTCTAGACCTTTCTGCATTACAAAATTAAGATTAATTTTAATACTCAGAGTAATATAAGCAACTGTCCAATCCTTGAGTATTTGCTTGTTTCAACTGACATACTAAAAGTAGTAAAAATGAGAGACATACTCACAATGGTTACATATTTGAAATTTGGAGAAAAGTTTGAGTGATCCTTGTACTTTATCTACTTTTACTCTCCAAATCTTTCCTCTTAATCTTATCATGAATGAATTAATATCTACATGAATCAGGCAAATTTGATTATTTCTATAGAAGACTCTGGGTCAGGAATACTGCTAATATCATTTCTTGTAAAAACAGAAGAGAATACTTAAAAACTCAGCCACTGCTTAATCTTCAACAATATGTTAATAACGGTGTCATATATAACTTTTAATTTTAAGGGCCCAAAACCCATTCTAATATTTTTAGCATTTTGCTTACCTTTAGAAAACTTAAAATTATAGTTCTAACATTATAAGCTAGGTGTTTCTCATAAGCCCATTACGTAATCCTCTTTTTTAAAAACTAAATCTCCCACTTTGGACTTGGTATGTTTCTGTAAATGTAAATCTTGACTTAAAGTTAAGAGTTTTGATCTTCCCCGTATTATCTCATTATATTTTAATTAATAACATATCTAAGTGCTTTGAATTACATTATTTAAAATTAGTCCAGTCTTCTTTAACTTATAAAATTAAAAATTTTGAATCTAAATTATTAAGCTAAGATAGTCCAATACAATCACCAATTAGAAACAATAAAATTTATTATTAATATTATATTAATTTTTATTAGTTATGCTTAGTTTTAACTCACTTTTACCTTAGTTTAACTATAATTTATAAAGTTTTAAGTTTATTAAAATATTTAGTAGTAGCAGTAGTAGTATTTATAAAAATGGGGATTTTTAAAATTTTTTTCAAGTTTAAATCTTAATATAATTAAATATGACGTTAGTCTTATGTGTTTTCTTCTTTCTTTCTTTTTTTTTTTTAATTAGACAACTAAGTCTGCATCATATGTAATGCATATATAACTGCCGCATGTTACTCACGTGCTTTCACCCACCAGCTTACGCCAAGAACACCTTGGTATCAACGTACTTTACAATCCTATGTTTTTCTATATGCAATACAACCGATCACTGGTTCTAGTAAACTCATAATTTTAGTGGTAGATCACTGGGGTGGAGGTGGGGAGATAAGAAAGAATTATAATTAAAAAATATATGAAACAAGAAAATGGTATATAATTTTATTTATTACGATTAACAGTAATTATAATTATTTTTCTATTCCGTTTTATTTTAATCATGGATTCATTTCTGAATTCCTGGAAAATTTTATGCTGTTATCACAGTTGAAATAGTGATATATTTCACGTTTTCCTAACTAGAAAATTATGTAACTTTGTTCCGATTTAATCTGCTTAAAATTCTGAAAATTTCTGTTTCCCAGTGGAACGCCCCCAGTGGCACAGCGGTATGTCTGCAGACTTACAACGCAAGAAACCGGGTTTCGATACCTGTAGTGGGAAGAACACAGATAGCCCATTGTGTAGCTTTGTGATTAACTTCAAGCAAATAAACAAACCCAGTGGAACAGCCGTAAATTTACGGACTTGCAATGCAAAAGTCCATGGTTTGATTCCCTGCAGTAGACACAAAAAATAGCCCAATGTGGCTTTGTTCTACACGAAACAAACAAATCAAAATTTCTATGCTTGATGTAATGCATTTAGTTGGCGTATTTGTTAACAGGATGTGAAACGTGTAAATTTGCTACAACACTCCCTTGCAGTTTGATGTCCAACTCAAATTAGTATGAACAGGTGTGTGGGTGGGGTCTCTCTCTTGAATATGTATAATAGGAATAATCGTTCAAGTTGGATATAGCGCGATTATTAGCTTCAATTTTTTAAGTCTTTAGTTCCTATTCTAGCAACAAAACTTAAACTTAAAAACCAGTCAACCACTTGAATTAATAAAACTTCAAATGCAATGTTATTTGTGTTAGTAAGTGTGGCGAATAATTTTTATTTATTATTATTATTTGCTTTTATTGACCACTTTTATGCTTGAGTTTCGTTTGCTTTTCATGTTTGATTTATTCTGAATATTGTTACGTCTCCGTTTGTTAATTAACTTTCCGTAACTTCGTTCCGACGAAACTTTAGCGACACAAGTCCTT
>NW_013666321.1:446012-459608 GCF_000517525.1 Limulus polyphemus | reverse complement strand
TGTTCGAGCTGCCACTGTTGCAGGTTTTCTTGCAGATGTTGTTGTCTCTCTTCTTGTTTCTTTTCTTTTTCCTCCAACAGCTGCCGTTATCTCTCTTCTTGTTTCTTTTCTCGTTCTTCTTGTTTCTTTTGCTGCTCTTGTATTGCTGCCATCAAATCTGCTAAGCTGTAGTTTGATTTGCCACTTCTCGTTTCCATTTTCTTTTTGTCCCACTCTATGACACCAATTTGTTACGTCTGTGGTCGTTAGTTTGTTTCCCGTATAATTTCTTTCCGATGAAACTTTAGCGACACAAGTCCTTTCTTAAATAAAACTGGTTTATTCTTTCTGAATACAACTCTGTAATACACTTAATTTCCACAGTCGTGCTATAACAAATTCTATAATTCACAACTAACGTCTCACGTGCTCGACTGAACTGTCAATTACCCATTGTTGCCGTCACTTCTTGGCGGCTTATATATACAAGACTACCGCATATCTAGCAGCCTCTCGAGACTTCAGGAAGGGACGTGAACGTTCGAGAAGCGCATGACGTGTTACTAGAATCACGTGACCTCCGCTGTCGTAACAGGACTGACAACGTAAACCTAATAGTGTACATAAATTACGATATATTTTCATCGAAGTGATGTGTAGAATTGGAACACAGAAAAAAGTCAGGAGAAAAGGAGAGAAAACTGAAGATTAAAACTAAGAAAATTATTAGGAATTTAAAGAAGCATTTATTTAAACGGCAATGAGGTAAAAAGGAAGAACAGAAAAAAATAAAGATAAATGTCTGTTTAGCAAATTCATGAGAGAATAGGTGAAGAAATGTCCAAGAATGTGACTAAACTTAAAGATAAAATGAAAGAAAGTGATCAGAAATTTAAGATATATGTGGAGAGCACCTTCTAAAGAGAGAGAAAATATAATGTGTGAAGAACTGCTAGCCATAGCATAAAAAAATGATGTAGAAGGCTATGGAAGAAAATGTGGATACTAAGATTATTAACCTAAGAAAATCTACTAGTTGCTGTACTTGAAGAAACTGTATATGCAATGGATATGAGAAATATAGTGTGACTGGAACATTTTTATCATACACTCTTCTAATTTTTGAAAATCCGTAATGGACTAGATTAAGAATTTAGTGTTTAAAAATCTAATAGGCCTAATAGTAATGTCTTATGACAAATAAAATTGTAATCATTTTTCGCCGACTTGTAAAAGGCGAACATACAATAATAACTGTTGTATTACAGCGGTCTGATGAGCTCTGGCTTGAGCGAAACGCGTCGTCGGCAATGGATATAACAAATACAGTGTGGTTGGATTACTATTATTATACACTCTAGTAATTTTTGATATTCCTAAGTAACTCGATTAGCAACGTAGTGCTCAAAGATGGAATAGGTCTTATATTAATGTCTTATGAGAAGTAAAAATGTAGCCACACGATGTTTAACAAGACATTCACTGCGTACTTTACAAAAAAAAAATACTTAAATTAATAGTGGCCTTTGTGAATTTGATAAACCGTAATAACTGCGAAATTCTATAAGTAGGCGAAACTTCCAATTTTTTAAAAGCGGAATGAATGATCACAGGTCCTCTACCGAAAAGAAGTACCCAGTTATTTTTTTCTGTCAACTCTTTAACCCTCAAGAGCATACTTATGAAGATTTTCATATACAACGACAGAGTTTATACAATGTGAAAATTTATATAGTTTATGCAACAAACTTGAAGAGAGAGAGACGATGGTGGGCTTAATGACTGAGTTAAAATTGAGAAAGGTAACGTTTTTTAAGGCTGCCAATTTCTAAAGTTAAGAATAATAAATCCTGTAATGTTATAAAAAAGAACCCGTATTAATTCGTTCATTATCACGAGAAATTCAATTGAATAAAAAGAAAATTAACGGTTTTAAGGCTAAAACAATAGAAGATTTTAGTCATTTTTACGCTAATCTTTCTATTTAAAAATTAAGAAGCGTCGTTTATTAACAGTTTCAGTGCTTTTTAAATAGTCATAGTAAATTAATGCTTTGGGTTAGTAAACATATGTTTTTATGAAAATATTACTCACAAAAATTACCATTGCTACACACTAAAGGGAAGCTTAGAAGCTACATATTTGTTTAATTGATTTGTTTGTTTGTTTTAGGTTAAGCACAAAGCAACACAATGGGCTATCTGTGCTATACCCACCACGGGTATCGAAACCCGGATTCTAGCATTGTAAGTCCGCAGACATACCGCTATGCCACTGGGGGGGCTTGAGGATATGAATCTTGAGAACTCGTAGATTTATTTCGTACAACTGCAAGTTTTATTCGTCTTCTATTCTTTATATTGAATCAATTTTCTTTTCTTTTGTGTATTTCTAAATCGTGTAGTGCATTCACTTTGAATTGTTCATATCAATCTTTTGTTTTTAATATTTCATATCAGAGATAACTGTTATGATTCCAAACTTCCAAAACTCTTTTACCAATAGTTTTAATATCCATGTTGATTAAAGCTCAGGTTTATATTTATGTTAAACCAACAAATTGATTTACGATGTGCAATATGACTACATACAGAAATATTTAAAGAACTGAAGTAAGTGGACCTTTAGTTGTTAACACTGTTATTTACTAATATTTTAAACTGTGTGTATAATGGCAAGTAACTGTTTTATCTGCCTTAATATTTCGCCCCAAAGTATTGATTACAGTGTATTCTATTCGTTATAACGTTTTGTTGTATGATATTGCATACTCTGAGGTAACGTGGCATTAGTTACATTTGTTTCTTAGTTAATTTTTAATTCTGATCTATATAGGTAACTTGATTTAATCAGAAGTTATCGATATTTGTAAACATTACTAATTTATTGTGTATGTCTCGGATTTTAACACAAGTACATGAACATAAAACTCTCACATATGATAATAAATACGTATGTTTGGCGTTCTTTGATAGGCACTGTATAGTGTATGTTGAAAATATTGATTTCTTTGTTCTAAGAGGGCTGAGCGTGCCGGACTATGAAGCTAAGGTCTCATGCCTTCGCACTTTGGGTCAGTTATTAAAATAACGATGAAATCTTACTATTGGGTCTGACTAGTGTAGCTCAAGAATTGAAGGTTGGTGGTGTGTTTATTAGTTGCCTTCCCTCTAGTTTATCACTTCAAAATTAACGCCTGCTAGCATAGGTAACCCTCGACTGTCTTTGCTCGAAATCCAACAAACAAACAATTAATCTAAGATATTTCTTCAAAACGTGGGCTTTTTTACGCTATATTGAGTGTTAAATGAACTTACATCAGATTATTACTAAAAATGCACGTTTCAGAGACAGACGCACATGAAGGATTTTGTAAAACGTAACAATATATATTGCTATATTAAATACAGGTACTCCACAAAACATATTCGAATTTTGGCAAAGTTTTGGGTCGAATATACTTCACTAATTTTATAAAATGTACTAAAAGGCTTAACGAAGATTCTACTAAATGATGTAAAAAACACAAACCTTCGTTCATTCATGAAAGGAAAAAATAATACATACAAGATACGACTGACAACATAGAAAAGCAAGCGAAAAAGCTTTTATTGATACATTTTTATAATTTTCCAGAAAACGTGCTTAAAGTAAAGTTTTAGTAATTAATGAAAGTCAAGCGTGCGGATAATTTTGGTCTTCACGTCCGATTCGTTTTCCAATAAAATGAAGTTTTTAATGATGCCAGTGAACCTGAAATAAATGGAATTCCTGATAAAAAATATCTCATAACCAGAAAGAAGATTGTAATCACAGATAGCTTTTGTTAAACACCATGATAAACAAAAACACAAAAATAAGAATTTTTCATTTCATAATTAGAATCAATCAATAAGCGAAACATTAAAACTAAAAAACAAACAAAGTTCTCAGCTTTGTTATTGAAAAATAAATAAAATAAACAGTATACAATTTAATTTATACAACAGTAGTTACAATGAAAATATTAAACATTCTTTTGAGTTCAACATATAATTTCTCACGAGTCAATTTAAAACATGTTTTAACGGGTAAAAGAATATATTTGGCTGTATAATGGAAACACACAACTCTCTACTTTGTTAACTTAACTGATAGGTTATTTCCAGTTTTACATAACTGTGATAGTCCGAAGATAGATGTTATCCTAAATAAGAGAAATATTAAATACCGCCACTGATATTTTCTACTTTCCCGTTCAAGTAATTTTATTACAACTTTGTTTGTTTTTAGAACGGAGACAAATTTGGCTATCTGCTGTATCCACCGCGGGGACTCGAACCCCTGATTTTAGCGTTGTAAGTTAGTAAATTTATCGCAGTTTCATCCGAAGACTTACTATAAGTTGTTCAACGACAAACATTGTAATTCTATTATAGTCGCGGTTAAATATGTAATTAGATTATTACACTTTAATATATTTAAATATTCAAGTCCAATGTATTTTCGTTTTATCAAAATATCTGCTGACTGTGAGTCAATTCATCTAATGATGAATCTTATATGTAAAAAGATATCTGATAATCTGAGTCTTCAAAAAATATAAAATGAAACATTTTTCAGAAATTCGTCTTATAAGAAAAGCCTGCCCCCTTATGGCATAGCGATATGTCTGCGGACTTACAACGCTAGAATCCGGGTTTCGATACCCGTGGTGGGCAGAGCACAGACTGCCCATCGTGTTGCTTTGTGCTTAACTTCAAAAAAAAAAAAACAAATACGAAAAGCCTACAACATAATTAAATGGAACTTACCGATTTGGAACACATGATTATTTTCAAATTGATAAGCGTTCCAACGCACGATTCATTCTAGAAGGAGAAACAGAACAATGATAGTGAGACATTAAAGAGCGAGTTTTTTATTGTATTTAAACCATTTAAGTTTTTTATAAAGTTATTCATATATATTTCACACAAAACAACATGGGTTTATTATAAGTACTGGTTATTATTAAAGTTAACATCACCTTCAAGTGAGCGTTTATGCAAATAACTGTCTGATTTAGGTTATTCAAAGTTACATTTTGTTTCGCATGGTCTTATAAAACATTTAATGAAGCTCTCTCGTTATCTAATAAGTAAACAAATAGGTTCTGTAAATAATTTAAACCAAAATCATGATAAAATGATATTTAGTTTTCTTGTCGTTCAAAATCTTTTTTTTTGTTTTGTTTTCAAATGTCAGAATACTACTTAATGCAAGACAAATCATTGTAACATCGAAACGTGTAACAATTTTCGTTATTTAATATTAAGACAATAGATTTAAAAACTTATACTTTTAAAATTAAATTCTTAAGAATTTATAAAAAGCCGGAAATCAGATATTAACTTTAATTAATATTGTTTATTTCAGCAAACAATGACTAAAAGTAAAAAAAAACAACAAAAAACGCTGTTATTTTTTTAACTTGTACACAAATGTTTCGAAATAATTATCTTCTTGTAAATAATATATCTGACCTAGCAACTGACAATAAATAATTATTTTAACCAGAAAGATTTATATTAAATTCAGAAATCAGATCTAGTAGTAGTAGACTTAGAAAATGTCAAGTATAATTCTTTATATTCGAATGATTATCAATGATGGATTGTATTTATAAAGAAAAGAAAAGAAATAAAAATAGGAGGCAAACTTTTTCAAACATTATTTTATAAAGTATTTAATTAAAAGAAGTTTCTGATGCTATTTCAATATCAGTGTGTGTGTGAGATTCGGTACGATAAATTTATTTTGCATCTTTGAGTTTTTGAATATTAATTTATCCTAAACAAATACAAAATATAATAAAATATTATCTATGAGAGGTATCATAAGTAAATCATGAATAATATCTACTTACCACAGCTTTTATCAGAGCTTCTGTATCATCTCTGTTCTGCGAAAAGGCAATACAAAAAAATAACAGTATGTTACTGATAGGATGAAGCTTAGTTCGTGTAAAGTGTAGCTTTTTAATTAATAACTTTCCTCTGAACAAATCGTTTAGATTGATATCATAAGGAATTCTTGCTTTTGATAATTTATTTGTAGTATCTATTTAATTTGCTCTATAAATTACAAAAATGCTCAGACAGACATTAAAGATTTATAATATATGGAGGAATAACTTTTTCAAAACATTTCTATACAGATCAATTTTAGTCACAAACTCATAATGAAGACCAAATATCGTTACTGATTAATCTGCTATTTTGGTGTGCATTCTCAAGGTCAATAAAATAAAATAAACGAATTAATGTTACTAGATGGCGCTACCCTTTTTTTTAACTCTAAATCGTGAGACATTGTAGGTATTATAATGAAACAATCTGTGCAGTTTGGTTTGTATATCTATCTAGATGTGATGGCTACATGCTTACAATCTCTCACCGAGTAGATACCATAACGGCCTGTCCTTTATTTTCAGTTTATCACGAACATAATACATATTCATATCTACAAAACTTAGCTTTACTCAAGGCGTACATAATTGTATTTCATTTGGTTTACCATACTCTAGAAATGAGCTACAAGCTTACAAAAGTAAAAATCTTATCATTGAAAAAAGAACAAAAACGTATTCCCTCACTCATGTGAGGAGCTACTTTTGCTAACAATGCATAAAATATAAATAACATTGTAAATAATAAATTAAAAGTGCCAAAAGCACGTAGGAAATATATATATATATATTTATTTTAATACTTTTTCGTGCTACTCGTTTTAAAGATAAAATGTTTGACTTTAAAATCATGATTTAGCGTCATATGTGCTTTAATACGGACAGCATTGCCATTTTAGTTTACATATCTCCTAACTTTTTTTTCGAATGTAATTATTATTAAACAAAGTAACACAAGTAGATTAGTACGAACCACATGAGCACCTTAAAACGCATATTAATAATGTTTATACTATTATAAAGATGAGCACGTGAAAAGTTATTTTTTATACTGGGTAATAGTAAAGGATTTACATTGTGTAATAGTAATGCTGCTAAATTGTTTAGACTTTGTAGTAGTAATGTTGATAAAGGGTTTATACTTACTATTTCAGGCATCTTGTCGCACGTGGAGGTATCTGCTAGAGCTGCCAGCTGTATAGTATAAAAAATGTATGGATGAAGTAGCGTAACCATGAAGTCTGTATTCATAACAATATCATTTAATTACAAAACCTAACTTCCTACGTTCATTTCGTTTCTCATAGTTTTATAAAGGCTTTGCTAAACCACTCTAAGGACGACATATCTCGTGGAACAAAACAATCAAAATACTCTGCACTGTTAGTTTTGTAAAATATTGATGATAAGAAATCAAGTACAGAGGGCATTATTTCTTAAATCATTCTTCATATTTTTATAAATTTATTTATTTTTCAAGCACATGTTTAATGGCTATATACAACATTACTGACAATAATTGAAATTTTTGTGAACCAAAAACTTGACATTTTCATTAGATCAAGAAAACATATATATATATATATATTGTATTTAAAAAAACAATTTATTGAACAAGTAAATTCGGCACAAGAACACATTTATAATATAATTACATTAATCCTACACCTATCCAACAAAGAAACATTCACAATTGAATTTATCTTTCTTAAAAAATAAATAAAAATAAAGTTATGCGCAGTTATATCTTAAAATAAACAATAAAGTTCAAACTTTTGAGTAAGCACAACACAAATAGCCCATTGTGCTTCTCTGCACGTAGCAACAAACAAACAAGTTTAATGTAAGAAGTTGCAAACACGTGCTACATAAATTAGTCTTATCTTTTTAATTGAAGATACACAAATAAATTAAAATCCACATATGTTCTGAAGAAACAGTGTTGATTCTCAATCTTTCTAAGTCCAAACGTTTACCTTCGCTTGAATAAGGATTTAGCTTACTTTGAGTCCTACAGTAGGTGCAAGTAGTCCTGATGTTTAAGTAAATAACCCAGTATGTTAAATATTGAAAATTATCCTGAAACTATTCGAAAGCGATTGAGTGGCACATATCTTTTTTTGAAATTCACTGCATCTTTCTTGTGTAATCCTATGTGCTAACTCTTTTATCATGGACCACGAAACTCCTGTTTACTGAGGGGGAAATTACTTCTTCTTTCACATTACTTTGCCATTTCGGTATATTATGTTATTAATTGCCTCCATTAACACCTTTCTTACATTAACGTCCAATATATTCTAATTAAATCCATTAGAAGAGACTCGTTAGTTGACCATTTAGACACTGTAACTATACTACTTGGGTTTGGTTTGGTATGAATTTCGCGCGAAGCTACATGAGGGCTGTCTGCGCCAGCCGTCCCTAATGTAGCAATGAAATACTAGAAGGAAAGCAGCTAGTCATCACCCCCATTGCCAACTCTTGGCTATTCTTTTATCAACGACTAGTGGGATTGAACTTCGCATTATAACGCCCCCCACGGCTGAGAGGGTGAGCATGTTTGATGAGAAGGGGATTTGAACCCGTGACCATCAGATTGCGAGTCAAGCGCCTTAACCACCTGGCCATGCCGGGCCAACTATACTACCACAATCTTTAAAATACCTAATCCTTCGTGTTGGAATTAATGACCTAAAACAAAACATATCGACGACTTATGACTTACTGTTACATATTTTGACTCACCGTACTGACCTTCGTGTTTGTTTCTCTAGCACTATTTACCGTGACGTCAATACATTTCTTAGCAAAAGACAGTTTCCACTTTTCTTTCAAAGGAATCATTTCCTTATCTTGTAATTTAAGCTTATTTATTGGTTACTATATTCTCCCTCGTCTACAAACTAATACTGAATACTCCAGCCTAAACTCACCAAACACCCCTAATCCCAAATCTCCTTCAACCTAATCTATTCCCCATATCCAATCCACAAAGTGTGTCTCATTAAAATTTTCTTAACACGAAAAGCATATATCTGTATGTCACACTTCTACTGTATTTTCAAACCCCATTTCTATTACTGCTTCTCCTAGAACTAAATGTGACCATTTTCTTAAACGCCGTACTTATGAAGAAGTTTCGGCTTCCACTTCTGTTTCTAGCATCTTTTCCTTAAGCTCTAAACCTGGCACTCAACTCAAGAATCCTGCTTCATTCACAACCTTTCAACCCAGAGTGCATATATCTGTACGCTGCGCCTCTATACTTACAAATCCCACTACTTCTTCTGGAACGTTTGACCCTTCTCTTACATGCTGAACTTATGGATAAGTTAAAACTTTATCTTTGATTTCTAATAATTTTCTTGTAAGCCCTAATCCTGACGACCTTCCAAACTTAACAATCCCTGAGGATTTTCTTCTTCCAAACGCACATATTCTGCACATATTGAACAAAATCTTCCGCCTGATATCCATTATGTTCCAAAAAACCTTCCACTAAGTTTTAAACCTGACGACTTTCTAAAGCTGAGTCTGAACCTTTTTCCTCTACTATAACAAAATCTTCTACTCAAACTAAACTCCCTCCACCACAACTATCCACGTGCATTCTGATCTAAACCCTAGAAAAACTTTCAAACTACTCAAAAACAAATAATGAAAAAAAGACTCAGATACATTAACCCTTTATTCTCGTGAAGAAGAATAGTCAACTATTCGAAAGCGCTCGAGTTTTGGGTCTTTTTGTGAAATTCATTCGTAAGATCAGGTGTTATGCATATATATTTTAATCTATTTCCTAGCTCTAAGTTGAAATCTTTATTTTTAGTCGAAACTTAAGGCCCGATGGAGTTTTCTTTTATGATATTTCCACAGCGTTCAGGTTCGGCGAGATTTTAAGAGGTTATAAAAGTGAATAAATAAAAATGCTTGTTTGCCAGATGATCCCTGTTCTACCAAAACTATGATTTTTTAACAAACGAATGTGTAAACTTTATTCAGTAGGTGACATGATGTTTTTACAGCTTTTTTATCATCGTTATTTGAGTATTTTTTTATGTTGCTTATTCCTTGTCTTGCAGAACTAACCAAAACGTCAACTCGCAGGTACACGTGGACATGCGCAGACAAAGTATTCGAGTAGAACAAGTGTTACTAAAGTTGACATAGAATAATGAAGATTTTAACTATTATTGAATTAAGTAAGTAAATTAATTTTAATTCATTTGCAACCTCGCAGTTTCATTCACTTACGTAACTTAGTCATTCCTATTAATCCTATATAATATTTTGAATTAATAAGCAAAATACATTCTATGACTGATTTTCTCTACTTGCACATATTCATCTTTTTCGTATCGTTTGTTGTTGGTTTTTTCTAACAGAGAGAAAAATGTTCGTCCATCACAAATGCACATAAAGTATCCAATTTAACTTTGTAATTAAGAATATTTTGAGGCCCGGCATGGCCAGGTGGATAAGGCGCTCGACTCACACTCTGAGGGTCGCGGGTTCGAATCCGCATCCCACCAAACATGCTCGCCCTTTCAGCCGTGGGGGCGTTATAATGTGACGGTCAATCGCACTATTCGTTGGTAAAAAGAGTAGCCCAAGAGTTGGCGGTGGGTGGTCATGACTAGCTGCCTTCCCTCTAGTCTTGCACTGCTAAATTAGGGACGGCTAGCGCAGATAGCCCTCGTGAGCTTTGCGCGAAATTCCAAAACAAACAAGAATATTTTGAAAGCAAATTGTGTGAACAATCATGATAAGGGCAGAAAAAAAAGTGAACGATTCTTTTACCAAAAACTTCAAAGATTTCCTTCTGGAAAAGAAACAACTTATTTTTTTTGTGCTCTGTACCACTGTCGTCTAGTCTATCACAATTAATACTGGTATACTAGTACCCTTTACCACTGTGCATACAATGTTAGTGTTGATGGTGTAAAACTTACTTCTTCAGGCAGACAATCAGCGATTTGCTCTTTTAGGTCGTCGTTGACACACTCTGAATCAGCTGCAAAAAAACAAAAAAAAAGAAAAACACATTTACTTGAATCAATTTTCTTTGTATTTTGTTAAAACGATGATTGGGCTATGTCTAGTTGTAAAATTTCTTATCCGCTTTTATATTCTGCTATATTACTATTATAATATCTTAGAAGTCGGCCATTTTGATCCATGAGGAGTGTGTCTAGTTCGTTTAAACTTATTACTACTGTGACTTTCGATAACGATGTTACGCATGTCCGCCTTTCGCACATAACTGTACAGTATTTTATTTAGGTTTAAAATTATATCACTGACAAAATGTCCTCCAGTGGATCATCAGTACGTTTGCGGATTCACAACGCTAAAATCCGAGGTTAGATCCCCCGCGATGAACAGGACACGGATAGCCCTTTATGTAGCTTTATGATAAAACAAACAAACATAGCCAAACTAGGTGATTTTCTAAAGAAATTAAATGTTATAAGCAATCTACTGCAAGAAAAAGTGATGCACAATTTTAAATTAGCGCTATCGTTCTATCAGTGAAGAAAAATATTATTTCAATCTTTGTTTTCAAAAGCGCATTATTACTAACTACTAGTAACTACATAATAGAACGAGTTTGACTATTATTTTTCGAATATTTGCACAAACCTACTAAAAACCATTCCTAATTTCAAATTAATGCTAGGGAGTGAACCCAGTCAATAACACCCGCCGCTAACTTTGTAATACTCTTGTTTTACTGAATGGTTTAACTTCACTGTCACTCTTCTAACGCACTCGTGACCCAAAAGAGTGAAACGTAATTCTACTATTTTCTGCAATACTGTAATAGAAAGATGCAAACATTGGACTTGTATATCCATTCTCCGGAACAATACTCATTAAGTCACAATCGGTATTAAAAGGAGTTAATAATGAACCATTTTTAAAAATATAAACAACGTCAAAAATCGTACAGAGTTTAATCATTTAGCTCATACTGTTAAAATTATTTGTTTAATTAACAAGATTATCCCCAGAAGAGTGCGTGTAAAAACATAATATTTCATTATAATAACTGTGCTCATCAGTGGATATTTCAAGATAGAGCATTTTTCTTCAGAGACCTCACAGAACACTAATAGAAAGTTGGAAAACACAACTTGAAAATCCCACAGAGAACCAGTTTTGGATAATCCAAGACAATATAACATAAGGAAAGCTTAATATGAATATCGATATGCGTTTGATATTAACAAATTCGATTTGATTTAAACAAAAACAAAACTCCTATACTGATGTTCAAAAGTTTATATTTAGACATCTTGTAAAAGACACATACTCACCACAGATTGCGTTTCGAATAAAATGTCTGGTAATCATAAGCGAAGTTCTGCCTCTTGGAACATTTAGATATCGATATCCGTTAGCGCTAGCAATAACAGCGAAAGTCAAGGCTAGGACAATCAGTGTATTCTTCGTTGTTAAGAGTAGAACACTTCTGTTTGATGCTATATCAGATTGTGAAGGATGTATATATATATATATAAGAAAACCTTTGAACCAGTTTGGTCTGGATTTCCTACTCTCGGCACTCTTATTGGATGATTGATGCCTGATATATGTTTAATTGCGTAGAATAATTAATTGTTCTGCATTATTTTCTTCAGTGTTTAAACAGCTGGTAAAAATGTGTATTTATCTGTTGAGAGGAGGAAGTTGGAGTTTGCTCACAAAATGTATTCAATAAATGAGTAATATATATGCTGTCTAATTATTTGGGCTGTCTCGAGAATGTGTAGACAGATGGTGTAGTAGGTGTGGTCTCAAGATGCAAATAAATTAGGTAGTACTTCATCTATCCCTGTGTTTTCTCAATGCTTAGATATTTCCATTCATAACAAAATAAAAAAGTAGCAAATGAAATAATTTATTTCTCAAGTATTTTCTGTATTTTACTATATCCATTTTATGTGGACACTGTTTCATTCTATTTTTCATGCTGTATAGGTAGAGACTTTGGTAGGAATTTTGTGGAAAGCTGCAGGAGGGTTATCTGCGCTAGCCGTTCCTAATTTAGCAGTGAAAGACTAGAAAGAAGGCAGCTAGTCATCACCACCCACCGCCAACTCTTGGGCTATTATTTTACCAACGAATAGTGGGATTGACCGTCACATTATAACGTCCTCACGGCTGAAAGGGCAAGCATGTTTTGTGGGAAGGGGATTCGAACCCGCAGGTTGTGAGTCGAGCGCCTTAACCACTTGGCCATGCCAGGCCATAGAGACTTTGATGCTGCGTAAAGCGTCCTCTCTAGTTCTTAACCAGTTTATGCAACTAGCATAAATCCAGAAAAATTCGTCAGTGTAAATATTGTAGAATAATAAAAAATAATCTATTCGGACGCTGAATCGCAGTGGACAAACGTTTTATTTCCGATATTCAAGGCTTATTATCTGTTTGATTTTTTTTATAAGTTAGCCTAAAGCGGAAATTCAAACTAACTCGTCTGTAAGCTAACCCACACCAAGGCTAGGGATGATCTACTGGTTAGCATAATGTAATGCAAATTCAGGATCTAAGTTTCGCGTCCCTTGTCTCCCTGTAAGCTCGTGTTCAGCTGCTTAGTATCGAACGATTTTTTAAACGATTTTTCGAGTTTCTATTTCCAGAGATGGGCCTAGCACAGATACCTCATTGTGTAACTTTAC
>NW_013666321.1:442510-445059 GCF_000517525.1 Limulus polyphemus | reverse complement strand
TCCACTGCTGTCTGTGGGTTGGCTCGAGGAGATAGTTTTCCTGTAGCTTTGCGCGAAATTCAAAACAAACAAACAAAAAATTACAGTAAATCCAATAACTACCTGGTTTCCTTCTACTCTATAATTTCAAAATTCAGATCGTTCTTGCGCAGCTTTACCCGAATATCTGAAACTAACAAGAAAACTAGACCCAGATTATAAATGTATTAATTTAAAACACTTTTGTTATAACTGTAGTGGAGCAATCAAGCTTTAATGTCTCTCTACCACGCGATTCATAAAATTAAACTCTGTCCAAAACAACGTGAAACATGTTACTATATGTTTATATACTCTCTTCTATTGTATCTGATCTACAAATGTACTAAGCTGCTATTCCTTATAATATTCTCCATGAAAACGTTTTTCTGTATAAACTACCATCATACACCACACTTCATCAAGCTAACAAGAACTGGCCGTAAGTTAAAGCTGAGCTGCGTATAACTAGTGAAAACCCGAATAACTTTAGTTTTCTATTCTTAAATTATAAAACTAAGATTAGTTATATTATATTCCCACCATCGAATACGCTCGCCCTTTCAGCCGAGCACGTCAATCCAATTATACGTCAGTAAAGAGTAGCCCATGAGTTGGCGGTCGGTAGTGTTGACTTACTGCCTTCCCTCCAGTCTGTCACTTCTCAATAAAGAACGGTTAGCGAAGGTAGCTCTTGAGTAGCTTTGTATAAAATTTAACAAACATATTAATATCCGATCAGAGCAAGTTACCCACTTAGATTAAAATTAAAAATCAGCCCAGTAATCAGTGTAGTAGTAAGCAAATAAACTTTTCTTATGTTGCTACTTATAAAGACGAGAATGTATTGTTTATACCATAAGATATATTAAAGTGCATGCAGAATGAACAACGTTCGCAACACGTTTCTTAGTCTTAATAATTGTGTATCAGGCTGTTTTTCAAATTCTTATACACTGCAGGTTTCTCTTGAATTGTTAGAAATGTCGTTTTCCTAACTTAACACGAAAAGCTGAAAACTACAGGAGATCTTTCATTCTTTGGAGACCAAGCTGCCATATTTGGAAAATACTCCACATATTACTCTATTTCAAATTCATTATCAATTGTTGCTTCTGCTGAGGTTCCTCGAGTGTAGCTTTCAATTGTTAATGTATTGAAATTTGGTTACGAAGGTCTCAGGTTCAAGACACTTTTAGCTGTGGATGCGTTATAAGAATTGCAGTAAATTCCATTACTTGGTTATGAATAGCTTCTTAAGGCAATTGGTGTTACTCTTAACTGCCTTCCATGTTGTCTATTGTTTCAGATTAATTGATCCCTAGTCCTCGACTTTAGATGTCTCTTACTTAGCTCATTTTGTACATAAGCTGTGTCGTCCAGGTGAACAACAAGCTCTTGCCGATGTACTAAGAACCAAAACTTCATCAAGTTCGTCTTTTTTTTCTTTTCTTTTTTGCCGTTTAGGGACTTCCCTGTTTCCTTTCTCTCTTTTTTTTTCTTTTCGTCGCATCACATTTTATATTTTTTTAACCCTTCACTCATTTTATAAATAAATATTAATTTCAATTAATGGCTAATTAGTATTTGTTTTATTTCTCTTCGATTAGTTTTTCCTTGGTTAATTCTCATTTTTGAATTATTTGTCTTTTTTAGTTTTCTGTATCACTTATCAGCTGTTCCGCGCATGCACGCTTTACAAATATATGTCATGCAGTTTGCGCGGAGTATCACGCTTATGCAATACATGTTAGATAGAACAATTATCATCAAGTATTTTATACATGAAATTGAAACAACTGAGTTTCAAAGTTAGTAATTCGTTATTAAAATTTCATTTGTTAACTAAGTAAATAAAACTGGTGATTATATTTATTTGTACTGAACTAAAACTAGAAATTAAACCTAGTATGGAGATAAATATTTTGTATCAAGTACATAGATGTCAAAATCTTTGACATGGTCGAACTGCCCAGTTGGTCTCGGCGCTAGGTTAGGTTAAGGAAACTCACAACAAAAATATTTTGTTAATCATATGAAAGAGATTGTTTAATTTTCAGAATGTTTGCGCTTAGCTACAAAAAGAATATCTATGCATATTCGTTCTAGACTCAAAGGAAGCAGTAAGTCAATAGTACCCAACGCCAACTCTTCAGTCTCTCTTCTCCGAACGAATAGTGAGATTTGTGTTTTTGGGGCTTCGGGACGTGAACCAGATGTACAGTCCAACCACGCTAACCATCTTTCCCATCGTTAAAGGAAAATGTGTATATTCACCTTTCACGATGGGCAAGATGAGCGATATCTACCTCTTACATATCACTGTTTTACATTTGATGGATTAGTGGTCATTGGAATATATACAATTTAGATGCAAATCAACTTTTTACTTCCACAAAGTAGTTAAAAAACAAATGTTCATGTTTAATTAACTACGGTTTTGGCTCACGTTTTCTTCAGAAACAAATAACATTTTCATGCAAATCAATTTCATTATATACACTTGGAAAAAAGTTAAGCACCCCCAAATA
>NW_013666321.1:428632-441535 GCF_000517525.1 Limulus polyphemus | reverse complement strand
CAATAACGTTTTTGAGCTTTCACTGACAATACTTATTAAAGATAATTTTAAGCGTGAAAACTGTCTATATTTTGATGTCATGATATGTAAATTAAAAATTGCTATTTTACGGTGATAATCTTGTTTTCTTGTGCCCAATAATGCATAATTTCATTTGATAAACACGTTTAGATTGAATGGTAATTTATAATCAGTCACAAGAACGTCGAATCTGAATCACTTGAAAAAAACACGGGGGTGCTTAACTTTTTTCCAGGTGTATAGTTGAAGAATACCGCGTTTTTAAGCTTAACTAGTATCATATTAGGTTACAGAACTTGGGATGTAATAATATCGCATTAGATTACAGTGTTTACTTTTCATTTTACAATCATATTCTCTTTAATTAGGCTATGTAGAAATTCCAAGTGAGTGTTCTGTAGAAATAATACTTATTGGTGTTAGATTTCTTTTGTGCTTCTTTATCTTGTGCCTGGACCTGTATCCCTTCTTGATTAGGCGATCAGCTAACTCCCCAAAACAAAATCATTACAAGTCTTTATATTATTATAGGTATCGAACACGCTTGCGAGTTACAAATGGCTACAGGTCAAAAAGTGTGTGTCCAGAAATTTCAAATATGTATAAGATATTGTTCTACAAATAAAGGAGCATGGCAGAAAATTGCAAGAACAGAAACGAATAACGATAGAAAACCATTAAATTACATTTCGTGACCAGAAACATCAAAGAAAGTTTTGAGAGTGCAACCTGGAAAAAGGTTATGGAAAAACATAACCGTAAGAATGAAGAAGATGTGTCAAATATAAACACACACACACACACACACAATTCAAAAAAGTTTGTAGCAGTTATTGTATATACCATCATCACCATAATAGTTATAATCACAAAGGTTCTTTACTTCTAAATCTGTTCTTTAGATATGTAGTAATATAACTTGCCGATAATTTTGTAAAAATCAACTCAAGTATTAGATATAAACAGTTACGTTTGTCTCTCACGAAACTTTTTACTAATACTTTTAATATGCTTGTTAAGTAATGCTCAGAATTACGATTTTGTTCAACAAACCTTAATGGCGAAGTGTCCTATGACAACAGACAGAAAGTTTTAAAGATTAAAAATGTGCACTGTTAAATGTTGAACAATGTTATTTAAAACATCAGAGCCATGGAGAGTAATTGTTTGGTATGACTTAATGTTTCGGTAAGCTAAGGGCTAAGACTAAAAATTGGGTTTCGATACTGTGTTGGGTAGAACATAGATAGCCTACTGTGTAGCTTTATGGTTAACAAAATTCATGTCATTAATCTATTCGTAAGTCGTTTTCATTATCAATATTTCTGATACTTCTTTAGAAAATTCGGCGTTATACAAATCAGAGAGATATTAAGTACCCCAGATTGCATTTTCTTCTTTTCTATTATTGGATTTTTATTTTTAATTATTTAACAATAATCACTTTAATTCTACTCTACCAACAACTCAACACGTTTTAAAATTATTTTAATATATTTAAAGTTTGTTTGTTTGTAATTAAGCACAAAGCTACACAAGGGCCACCACGGGTATCGAAACCCGGATTCTAGCGTTGTAAATCTGCAGACATACCGCTGTACCACTGGGGGGCATATTTAAAGTATTGAAGTCCAAGATATTTTTTGTTTTATCAAAATATATACTAACTATGTGGCCCCGCAATGGCTCAGCGATAAGTCTAAGGGCTTACATCGCTAAAATCGGGTTTCGATACTTGTGGTGGGCACAACACAGATAGCCCATTGTGTAGCTTTGTGCTTAACTACAAAAAAATTATTTTCACTCATCTTATTTTGGTGGAATATAATTTTGGTTTACAATATTAACAAATTTAAAATGAGAAAGACGTGCTTTTGCCTACATAATTTTCAATGTCTAAATATGTTTATGACAAGAATTGGTGAAAAATTATTTTTATTATGTTGCGAGTTTGTGATCATTTTATGTATACTTTGTACTAAAAAAAGATTGGATTTTCTATTTTAATGGCCCGGCATGGCCAGGTGGCAAGGGTTCGAATCCCAATAAACAGGCTCGCCCTTTCAGCCGTGGGGGCGTTACATGTGATTGTCAATCCCACTATTCGTTGGTAAAAGAGTAGCCCCAGAGTTGGCGGTGGGTGGTGATGACTAGCTATCTTCCCTCTAGTTTTACACTGCTAAATTATGGACGGCTAGCGAAGATATCCCTCGTGTAGCTTTGCGCGAAATTCAAAAAACAAACATAATTTTAATGCACAAGTATTTTTTTTTGTTTTGACACTGTTTTCATTATAAGTTTAAGACTATATAAATTGTTAGACTTGAAACTTTCTTAAAAGTGGAGTAGTGTATGGCATCACAGGCTTGTTTCTCTTTATCTTAACGTAAGGTAATAACTTATGCTTCAAGTGTACACGATATGCTATGTGAACCTTCACAAGCACCTATACCCTTCTTTAGGCTAATACCCTGTAAAAAAAAAAATTAAAGACCCCTACAAGGGGTATGTTAAGCTGCTTAGTATCGAACGATTTTTTATAGCAGAAAACTTTACAATTTGAATTTTATGACTAATAATTATAGACTATTTCGTAATTTTGATACTTGTTTAAAAGTTGAAAATTTTTTGCCATAATTTGAAATGGGTTATATTCGATTGCGTATTGTTTGACAGTATCTAATAATTAATTAAAAATGAAGATTAACTTACAATAAACAGTTCATAATTTTTTATTCCTTCTCTCATTTTTTCTTTGGTTAGTCAGTGGTAAGCTAAAATAACTGGGGTTTGATTTCCCTCGTTGTGTATCTTTGCGCTAAAACACACAAACAATCCTTATAATTTGATAAAGTTATAGTGGAAAACATTTATTTTGGATTTAAAAAAATTGGTATTTTGCTAACTGTGATTGTTTTTATCAATATTTCGTGAAATTATACATTGTAAATAACGTTGCTACCATCATTTTCTATTCCTTCGTTCATCTTGACAACAGCATTGTATATTGCAGATTGTAACATCTCCACGGAAGTTTCCTAAGCCTTTGTCGCAATGGTAGTCTTCAGTTGAGGAAGGATACCTGGGTTACATTAAAAGTTCTATATCTTTATGAAGCGCTACAACCAGTAGTCAGCAAGAGTGAAGTTAAGGAAGCACAAAAAAACGTGCAATAAAAATAGTTATACCATGCTCAGACGTCAAGTTCGTGAAATATAACATCTAGCTAGCTGCAATGATAAGAATCAATTATTTAATGTTACTTGCAGTTAATAAATCTGTTCTACGACTTGAAACATTCCCGTAATTACCATACATTGATAGATTATTTTGTACCCTTATCCCTCCTGGTGGCTCAGTGGTAAGCCTGAGGGATTATGGCACTAAGAGTTGAGTTTTGATACCCGCGGTAGGCACAGCACAGATAACCTTTTGTGGAGTTTTATGGTGAATAACAAACAAAACTAACGTCTACCTTAGCTCTTCCAACTTGCCCAATACATCCCAGTTTGTTTTTCTTAAAATGTTGCCTTGTATAATATTTATGTGAAACCCTCTAACTAGTTTAAGCTGGATATTTCAAATATATTAGTTATTGTTGGGAGATGGATGACACGAGGCACATATGATAGTTGGTGAAGTTGTATTTTTTGCTTGTTTATCAGTAATGTTTGATCAGCCAGTAGAACATATCTCCGAATGTTTAAAACACATTTTAAGTAGATTAACAATATGCAGTACTACAGATTAAATTGCTTTCCCTGTTTGTTTTGTACATTATTTGTGTATCTGGATTAAACTAACGTTTTACTTATAATAGGGATAAATATCATTCCACGATCATTTCCGGCTAGCTGTTTTTTTTTTTGTTTTCTACATCATCGACAAAACCGGCATGAAAGAACTTCCACAACATCTTACCTTACTCATCCTAGACTGACATTATCTGACTAACACGTTTGTTTTACAGCTTATAACCAATAAAAACCTTGGTAAAATATAAGTGTACGAGTAACTAAATATGCTTTTGTTAATTAGTCAATGACTTGTCTGTCTAGTGTAAACTTCCAACACAGAATTTTAATTTTATATAGAATATATATAATTACTGAATTATGCAGTAAACTGAAAACATATTTTTTGTTAGGTGTTTGAAAGCGTTTACTTAAACTTGGTAAATTAAGAAGTTTAGATGTTTTAGTTTTACTTATAGCTTCAGAATATGAAATTTACAGTTAATATTTCCGATAGATTATATTTTAATATCATGTAACTGTATGTTCTCAACTGGATATAACTGAAGTATTTTCCAGAAAAAAGTTAAACAACTAGTATATTCCCCCTAAAGAAAGTTAAGAAATTCAGTACAGAAATAGTTTTCATCAGGCTATTCGGGTGCATCGTTGTCCAGTTAAAGATGATGATGATGATGTACTTTGGTTTGCAGAATAAAAATAATAGTGGTTTAAAACTCGCCCAATTAAAATAACTCTATTGATTAACAAGAAAACAACGTTTCGGGCAAAAGTTCTTAATCGGGTTTGTAGTGACAATAAAATCGTTAATAGAGGAACTGGGGTAAAAATAAATAAAATAATACACGTGGCTCGTAGTCAAAATCATAAGCTCAAGCGAGATCAAAGAAGATAAAAATAATAATAACGTATTCAATATTTTTTTTTTGAAAAATCTCTTAAATATAGTAAATTAAAATATATAAACTAAATGAAGTAAAAGTAGAACATGAATACAAGCAGAAATGTAAGAATATGAAATCAATGAGAGAATGAACGCGTGTATGGAATAAAAGTATTCAACAATAAAAGTTTTGTTTGTTTGTTTTGAAGCTACACGAGGGCTATCTGCGCTAGCCGTCCCTAATTTAGCAGTGTAAGACAAGAGGGAAGGCAGCTAGTCATCATCACTCACCGCCAACTCTTGGGCTACTTTTTTACCAACGAATAGTGGGATTGAGCGTTACATTATAACGCCCTCACCGCTGAAAGGACGAGCATGTTTGGTGGGACGGATATTCGAACCCGCGAGCCGCAGATTGCGAGTCGAGTGCCTTCACCACCTGGTCATGCCAGGCCACAATAAAAGGTATGGAGAATTTAATATAAACGGGTGAAAAACTGTAATACGAAGTCAAACAAACAAATAAATAAATATAAATATAAGTGACTAAAGTGATCGGGATAGTGAAGAAAAAAAGTGTGAGTACATTGAACAAAAACTGTTGCGCAAACAAATACTCAGTGTGGATAATGTATAAAGAAAGTGAAAGGCGGAAAATGGATTGTTTGTTTGTTTGTAATTAAGCCCAAAGCTACACAATTGGCTATCTGTGCTCTGCCCACCACGGGTATCGAAATCCGGATTCGAGCGTTGTAAGTCCGCAGACATGCCGCTGTGCCAATGGGGGGCAGGAAAAAATGGAAATGATAGTGTAAAAGAACTCTTCATTCTTTCCAAGGGGGTTGATAGTACCTAATTTTTATTAAAAAGCAAACGTTTTTCCAAGCGTTCTCTTTGCGTTACAATAAACGGAACAAATACAAGTAAGGTACAATTTTTTTAAAAAACAGATTACATGGAAAGCAGACTATCGTGAGTTTTACACAGCATATCTAAAGTTTAGATGAAATATCATTTAATTTTATGGAGAAAAATAATTAAATAAGCTAAAAAAATATACTTCAAAGAATAAAAACGGGCAAAAAACAAATTCCAACATAGGATCACAAATCATAAGAGGTGGGTCATTATGTAATGTGTCTTGATTCTTTGATGTACTGGGTGAAGTAAGACCCAAATTGCGTTGGGGGTACACCGTCTATCCGGTTTAACATCAATTTTGCTGACCTCACATGCTTAGAAGGTAAAAACGAGAGAGAGAAAATGAGCAAACATGGATGCTAAAGCCAACATGTTTCGCTGTTTGCATCCAGAAGTTTGAAGTTGGTTACTCACAAGAAAAAATACGTGAGAAAAATACAGCAAGAAAGATAATAATTAAAATACTACACATCATTGGGAAGACAGCAAAATTATCCTTCAAGTTGGTATCCCAGAATATGATGTTTGGAAATAAATTACCAAGATGTTAAGGTACTATTATACCAAACCCAACATTTGCTACTAGTATTGCTCCCATTCTCCACCCTTCAATGCTACTATCTGGATCTTCAATAGTTCTAAAGAGATCTACCCAGTAGCGGGTCTCGGTCTCGTATATGGAATGTGATACCACTAATTAGTCCACCTATATAATATATAAAATTGTCAAAATATAGGAGTATTAGTAATCCAGTAATAAGTAATTATATTAGTAACATTTATCCTGCAGTTCTACAATTCAATAATACATCCATATCAAATACTGAAGCCCACTATTTAGATTTAGATATTAAGATAATTAATAATTATAATGATATTAATATTTATGACAAAAATTATTTCACATTTCAAATATATGGAATTCTTTCTCCAAATAATAATGTACATTTATTTGGTTTGAATACATCACAACCATATATTTGTCTTGAATGGTTACTAATGAATTATCCATTATCTAAACATAATAAAGCAAGAATTAAGTCAGAACTTCTAAAAATTTAGTGGTTATTTTATTTAAAAAAGGTCAGTCTAGATGCAACTAAAATTATTTTCTGTGAAAGAAGAAACACTGCAAGATGTAAATTAAAAATATAATAATTATTGCCCAAATATTCATACTAGTGTTTAACTTCCATTTGGAAATTCAGCAATATTTTTAATGTACTGAAAATAATGTTTGCATGCCCAGTTACTCAACTCAAAAGTAATGCATATCCTTTATGAAGTAAATGAATGACAAAATATCTGTTTTGCCTTCAACTGTTCCCACAACAATGGAACCTCCCCCCCCCCCCAAGAAAAACTTACACAGCTAAAATATGAAATTATGGAAGTTTTAAAAAAAATAGTATCAGATGACAAAAATAGCTTATCTCATATCCCTAAATACACACACACACACACATATTTATTTATATATATACGAGATAGACATTTTTGTCATCTGATACATATTTAAAACCTTCTATCAAGAAAACATTTCCATATCCACACATACAAATAATATTTCCTTAGCGCTCCAAATATTAATAAAATAATTTATAAATGCTTGTGAAAAATTATTAATTTTTGCTATCTTTTCCTATAACTAATTTAGATTTTGTCAGATTGTGTAATTATCTAATTTCACTTATTCCTTAATGTACATATCAGTAAATTTTCTTCATAGTTTGCACTGTAATTGTTGAAAATAGTTTTGTATCATTTCAAAACTAACAATCTGATGTCTGTGGAAGTCTTTTTCATGTTAGTCTTTAAGTGTTCATTACTTAAATGGAAATAGAGAAATAACTTCACACAGACACAAATAATAAGTAACATTTACTAAAGTAAATATTTAATTACATGTGAAAAATAAATTATCAAACCATATAGCATGTATTGTGAAGTTATTTAAGTAGCTATTAGCACTGTATCGCCATTAGAATTTACTCAAACTAACAACATATTTCACAGATGGTGTTTCAATTTACACAGAAACATACAAGTCATTACTCAATTATGAAAAATGAAGTAAATGCATAAAACTGATAACATTTCAAATAGCATTTGGAAGAAAATGATGTATAACAAGAAATTTGGCATAATATCACTGCCACCACTTAAAAACAAGATATGTTTCAGGCATGATTTATCTTGTTTGTTTGCAGGCATACAAACACAGAATGATCATTCTGATTAATGTGGCGTTTGGGTATCAAACGACAGGCATTGTGTTTTAAATGTTGTACTAATAAATCATTTTGGATGCTATATTTTTTGTGCACATAAACAAAGCATCTTGTCTGAAACATCACAAGAATAAATCTTGTTTTCAAATGGTGGTGATATTATGCTGTATTTTTCATTCTGTGCTACAAATGTAAAGGTTAATATTTCACAATGTACTGTACTTGCCAACTATAATAATACAAGCTAAACAAAACTTATCATTAATGAGAAACCTACACAGAATACCAATGTTTCGTTTGGTAATATCACTACAAATGTCACTACAAACAACACTTTCATCTGAACTGATACTACACATTCAAACTAGATTGCAAAAAAGCTGCTCACATTTTGCAAAAACTACTGAATAAAAATGTTTAGAAAAACAAGAACTCAAATAAAATCTCATCTGAACTTTATTACTTTTTCTTCAGGTTAGATACTATTTTCACTGCAAGTTTTTTTTTTTTTAGAAAACGATTAGAAAACACAAAATGTTCAAAGATCACTATTTCTCTTCAAAGCCACAAAAAGTCCATTTTCTTTCAAGACTAGCTCCAACTCCTGAGAGTTCCTGCTCAAACAGAAGAGGAAACTTGGTTAGAAGCATCTCTACATCTCTGGGCTGCAGCAGTATTTCCATCTGTTTCAGGTATGACCAAATGTAATCAACACTTGCTCCAAATGGATGCACATGGAGGAAGGTACTAATAAGCCCTGTAACATAAACAATTAAACAGGAATTTTGTACTTAATTTCATATTAATCAATAAAAAAGTTCAATACAATTTTGGGCAGAAATATTAGACATCACTAAGTTCATTTCTTACTTGTTTAGATTCAAAGTAATGGTTAAATATGACTAATCTTGCATTTCTGTAAACAAGTTCGAATCATTTACAAAAGCAAATTGGATATTTGCATACTAATGAACTTAAATACACAAATTAAAAACATATGAATTCAATAGAAAGTTGTAAATGAATGAAATTTTAATAGTATAATAGTTAGATGTATATCATATATAATGCACCAAGATTAACTGTAATTTGAAAACATGTGCAAACATGACTATACTCTGGAAAACGAAACTTAACCATACTGTTATGTCTCCGTTTGTTAATTGATTTTCCGTAAATTCGTTCTGACGAAACTTTAGCGACACAAGTCTTTACTTAATAAAACTGGTTTATTCTTTCCGAATATAACTACCGATACACTCAACTTCAACAATCGAGCTAAAACAAACGCTATAACAACGAACGTGCTCAATAATACTCTCTGACTGCAGATCAATTACTCACTGTCTACACACACATTATTGTCCCATCACGTTGTCACCCTCTTATATATATACCAGACTACCCTATATCTAGTAATCTCTCGACAGTTCCCGAAGGTTCGAGAGAACGAGTCACGTGACCTCGCTGACGCAACAATACTATAAACCTGTATCCATACTTATGAACATATTCAAGTGTGATATTTCTATTAAATACTTAAGACACCACAAATTTATTGAATTTTTAGTTAGATATACCTCATTGAAAATGTTACAAACTGGATATTTGGTAGATATAAATAACTCATCAACAATAATTTATGTTACTTAAAAAAGTTAAATCACTTAACTTAATGGCTTACATTGCCATTTTATAAGAGAAAGTCTCAAATTGTAGATGATTTTAATGAGCTTTTCAAATAAATACCACAATTATATGGCCATGTTTGCATTTAATTAGAATTCATAATCCATCTAAAAATTATATTTTAACAATGGATGTTTGATATATGCATCTTTGAGTGGTGGTTTATATTTAGTTTCAATATCTTAGAAACATTTCCTAAGACATAAAATGTGCAAGATACTGGTTTAAAGATAACCACTCTTTAATTTCATATATAAGTATTATAAGACCACCCTATAATTCCTTCAATATGCCATACTTATACATTAGCTGAAGACCTTTAACAGCACTAATCATTAATCTATAAGACAAAACTGCTAACACACAGAGCATACTTAGCAGATGTCATACTTGAGATGTCCAGACACACAACAAACAAAACATTTATCTGGTTAAACAGAACCTAGTGTTACATCAAAACATAGTAGTTTGAATTGTAATAAAAGTTCATATACTAAGTTAATTTCTACACTTGTAATGTGTTATCTGCCAATCATCAGACAGATTTCTAAAGAATGTTGTGATGGGAACAAAATGATAATGAAACTGCAGCCTTAATGAAAACAGGACATTCAACACTTTTATCTTAAGCAAAAATAATTTAACCGAAATCAAACACCTTCAGCATGCCTTCCAAGTCAACAATATGCACACACAAAAAAGCAATTCAATATATACCTTAACTGTGAGCAACAGGGAAAGGTTTAGTACCTTATAGTCTCGGTTTAGAAGAAAAATCAAATACATTTTCACTAAAAAAGTTGGTTACAAATGCTAAATAAAAATAACAGTTAAGTGATGACAACAAACTGTATGTAACAAATTACTTATTAGTAAAATACAATGTATATAAATGTCTACATACAGAGATATCAAAATAACCCAGTCAACAAAGCCTGGGCTATATCAATCAAACACACACACATCATATTAAATTATAATTAATTTATTGACTTTATAGCTTCTAATAGATTTGTTATTTAAAATGATTAGTTATCTCCTCAACTAACAAACTGTCCTTACTATTTGTATCACTACTTGATTCCTGTTTTTACTTGTTCAATATTTTTATTTTGTGTGAAACAATCACACAATGCATAACACCCTTAAATAGAAGACAAGCTTCTAAGAAAACTATTTTAACATGAAGAAATTTAAAAAGTTTTCAAAATCTAAAACTAATGATAATTTTTACTTTATTAAAAAAATTATTTTTGGAAAACCTGACAGTTAACATTTTATCAAATGAAAGGATATTGCAGGTTCAATAAAACATCATCCACTTAATATTTGCTTACTCAGAAAGTTAAACAGGGTATATAATACATGTAAAAGTTTTATGACATTTATAACATTGTTTCATATAAAAAACACCCACCAATCAGGCGAGCATCTTTTTCTGTGATCTCCAGAGATGGAGCAGAAGAAGAGATCTCTGCCAACAAGGATTCTTCTGTCTCTGATTCCCCATCAGTCTTTTGATGATCAGCATGACTGATGTTACCTTCTTCTTCCTGTCTTGCATCACTTTCTTGCTTTTCAGTGTCATCTGATTTTTTAACTTCTACTTTTTTGATCAGTTTCCGAAGCTATGGGTCAAAGAAATGGATTAAAAATACATTTACAGACTACCGTAATCAGTAATAATATTATAAGACAAAAAAACTTTATTGCAGCATTTATGCTATAATAGTTTCCTTGAAAGGGTAAATAGATAATTTAGCTCCTAGTAAGTTTCAGTATCATAAGCCAAGTAAAACTTGCATTTTTTAGTTTTGCAACAAAATAAATTATTTGTTTATCTAATATAAAACAAAAATATGTTTATGTAGTATTGAAAATCTCCAATTTCTAGTTATGTGCATATTCAATCTTTACATAATTTTTGAAATCATCAATTACTTGCCTAAAGATATGAATCCCAATAACCCTTCTAGAGTGGCAATTAAATAGTCTTCTTGTATTTCTCTGTCAGTTTTAGTTTCAAAATTGGTTTCAATGCTCATGAGAGTCAAATCATTAATAAAATGACTCAGCTGGTTAAAGTGTTGGGCAACAATAAGCTTTATTACATGGATGACAACCACTCTTTGCTGGGGCGTAATCTATTTTTGTATGAACAAGGATATGTTAGACTTCTGCTCATTTGGGAACAAATGGGGACAATGGGAACTTCAAGAAATATTTGTCTAAGGTGATCATTCAGTTGTAGCAAATTAAAATGTTTTTTTCAAAATGTGCGTAACATATCTGAATTTAAAATAATAGGTAATAATGAGGAATTACGTTTGAAATGTTAGTATTACATTGTTTAGGGATGGTTTTTCATTGAGTGTTAGCTTTTTCATTCTCTATCAATTTCAGTATCTTTATATCCCCTTTCTAACATGGTTTGTTTCATATCCTAGGTGTGTTTTCTGTAATTTGTTTTATCTGAACATATTTTCTTCATTAGGAGAACTTAATTACAGATAATGTTGTGTTTACTGTGAGTGTGATGACAGCTTTTATTGTGAAGATATTGTGGTCTGAAGGTTTTTCTCTACAAGTCAGTGTTTAAAATTCCATCATTTAACAAGATAGTGACGTCAAGATAGTTAACTTGGATAAGGGAGTAATAAAGAGTAAGCTTGATTGTTTTGTGAAAGATGTTGGCATAAGAAATAGTGATTCAGAACCAGCTGTCCAAATGAAAAGTATGTCATCAATGTAATCTTTCCATCTATGAGGTTTTACAGGGTTTTGCTGTAAAAGCTGGCTTTCAATATGGTTCCTAAATATATGGGCATAGTTAGTAGTCATTTTGGTACCCATCTGTTAGATATACACGAACGTTTCAATTTCAGTTCAAAGCTAGTTTTAAATTTAGTTTTCTTTAGAAGTGATAGTTTATTGCAAGTTTGTTTACGTAACTGTGTACAAATCATACGTTACATTGTGTAGTTCAATTGTTGTGAATTGGTGCTTGTTGTATTATTGCATCATGTTACTAGAACCTTCTAATTTTTTCTCGTTGGTTTGATTGAGTATTATTACATCTCATAATGTATAGAACATTCTAGGCTTCGGTAAGGCTGTAAATATGCATACAAAATGTAGTTTGAGTTAGTTAGACAAGGTTAGTTAGATAGATAGCTAGATCTATACTGCATGATTGTGAGTTTAGCCATAAAGAGTGTATAGTGGAAACTTTTAAAGTGAAATTATCACAGATTGTATTGTAACAACAGAGTAGATAAGAATAATTTGTCTTGTCAATTGTATTCTAAAGTAATTGAACCAATCTGTGTGGACTTTGACAAAAAAGACAATTATTTAAAGCTCTGGAAACAACAGTGTAATGCAGAGATGAAAGTGTCACTTT
>NW_013666321.1:424459-427740 GCF_000517525.1 Limulus polyphemus | reverse complement strand
AGCATTTGTATACATGTTTGACTTGTTTTAATATACTATTTTAAAACAAGTGAATTGTGTGTTGTTTGTTTATTGTTGAAATTCATCGCCAACAAGTCACAGATGCCTACTATAATGAATCTGGCCCATCCATACATACAAAACCTGACACAATTTTAGTACTGTAAACTAGAAGGTAAAGTTCATTATCAAATTAGAACTTGTCTAGAGATAAAACAAGGCTGGCAAGGTCAGTTACTTTTTGAGATTCTGATGGTTAAAAAGGGTGAGGGTAGATTTCAGAATGTCAAGTCATTCATCTTGTGGAATATTAATATAATCCATTGTAGACAGAAGGCTGTCAGGCAGTAAGTGTCCATTGGTATTGATTTCCTCCAGGATATTAAGTGAGTCATGTCCTTCATGTAAGAAGAGAGAGTACAGGGAATACCTCTAATGTAATGGCCCACAAAAGCAGGCAGCTTCTCAGTAGTCATGTTTGTATTAAAAATTATGGGTCAGCCAGGATTATTAGGTTTGTGTATTTTAGGTAAAAGATATAACCTAAAATCATAAATAATATTCAATGTTAAACTGGTACACAATTAAAAACATTTTATTTAGGACTATCTATGGCCTTCAAAAAGTTGAAAACTCTACATGTTTCGACATTACAACGTCATCCTGTCATACAAGCCTGTCTGGGTATCAAGCACTGGAAGGTTTCTTTCTAAATATTCTTGTTTTGGAGGAATTCTTTAAGTTTATTACTGAAAATTTTAGTAAACTGAGTTTGAGTCGTGTGCAAGTTTCTTCCTAAACATTAATAGCATCTGAAAATTTCAATTTGAAACAAATTGTTTCATTTCATCTATGTTTACAGTAAACTCTACAAACCTTCAGAATCTCTTCCTCATCTTTCTTCTTCTGCTGTGCAGCTGCTAAAAGTTTTTGCTGCATCCCTTGCATAGCCTGCTGGATCATCTTCAGTTGCTTCTCCCTGGAGTCCTGATCTTGTCGCCCATCTGCTTTTAAAACTTCAACTTCATTCTTATAAGCATCTAGCTGACAGCGAAGAGAATCATTTTCTTCTTTCAAGTTATTTACCAACTGATTAGTCACATCTGTATAGAAAAAGGATTTTATAAGTGTATAGCCAACTACAGAAAATTCTACTATATTAGTGAACACCATGTTGCTTTGAACAATACTTATCACATCTGAAAAATATTTATAAATATTTAGTGATGACATGGTTTATTCACAGTTACTGCTTTCATCATTGTTAACAGAAGCTGTAATATGCAAATTTCACTGCTACTTGCATCAGTTTAAATAAATCTAGTTAGTTAAGAGTAGGTCAAGTTACTACATGTATGATTAAAGGTAATGTTAGGAATGACCAGGTTTCACTGATCACTGCTTTACTATTTGTGTGATGAACATCAAGATATCATGAGTGTTAATTAAATCAAACTGTTTTATCTGATACTCAAATGGCTTGAGTGATTTAGGAAGTTTTGTGAATGAGCTTATTATGAGCCCAAAGCTTGTATATGTGTGTATATGTATATTTTTTTCTTCTTCTTTTGGTTATTAAATTTCTATTTTATGAAGTATTATGCAGTCCAAATAAAATAACTTTAGAGAATATATTTACATATATACAATGCAACCATAATGAATCTTACACTGTGGTTCACTGCCTATTGAATTATTCAATTTCAGCTTTCATCATCACTTGCTCCTCATTCTATCTGTATGCTAGTTAAGATTTTCAATTAACTAAAGATTTTACAAGAGTTTTAAAATGTGGGCTTACCATAAGATATATGGAAACTTTCTCCTTGCTGAACTCGAGTCTTTTTGACAGCTGGCTGATCACCAGCTTCTTCATCACTTACGTCCATTTCATCCTCTTTCCGTTCATTCAGGACCTCTTCAAGCTGAGCATTTTTTATTTCCTGTATCAAAAATAAAACTCATTATATTACATACAGTCATTTAGTTAATACATAACTTGTTCTTTTATCATGCTTAATATGCAGAAGCACAAAATCCTGCTTGTTTTTTTTTGCAAAAGTCTTAAGCGTATAAGAACATTTTCATTAGTTTCACCAATAAAGTCAGAAGCAATCACTCTGTATTCGTACCTTTCCACAATACATCAACGTTACGTACACAACATTACTTATGTACACATTTTTATTCCCAATTCTCTTGCTATAAAAATCATTAAGTTCATCTAGGAAAGGTGTTACATAACTAGTTTTACTAATGTTGCAGAGTCAGTGTAGAATATTTCTGTTTTCTACAAAGTTAGGCCACAGCAACAATATAACACCTATTCTGCTATTGTATACCACTTTTGTCTGCAGTATGATTACACTATCAATCTCTTTTAGGTACAAATAACCTTAAGAGTACAGTTTACATGATATGATTACCTAAACTATTTTAGTTAGTACTAAACAAAGAATCTTTCCCTGAAAACCTAAAAAACTGAAATCTTAAATTAATAGTTCTAGAATAAGGAGTTTTTTAAGGATCAGATGCTGCCACAACTGTATATATTCATTACAATGTAACCAAAATCACAATTAAACAGCAATAAAGGTTAAAGTATAGTTTACATCCTACCACAATTTCAGTACAGATTGTTTATTATTATTATAGAAGTACAATAAAAAACTTGTTATATCTATTTTATATATAGCATAATAAATATACAGTTATAATAAATATGCTTCATTATGAAAGTTTTTAGTCCACTAAAATATTTTGCCACAAATTAATATGTGGGCATTTAGTAAGAATGGAACACTGTGGCAAAAATATACATAAAGTTCTTTGAGTTAGAACTTATCATTTTCACCATGGCTCCAGAAAGTTGAAATTTCAAATAATTTAATGATTTAAAAGATCCCAAAGTTCTTTGCATTAATAACATCACAGCTATACATTAGAACAATTTTTGTTGTTGTACCAAAATAAAGCCCACTAATTTACCTGCATAAAATAATGTTATAAAACTCATATAATTAGACTATGCTTTATAGTAAACACTAACTTCCTGTCACATTTAAGGTTAATATGTACAGATCCCCTTGAACCTAGCTTTCCTGCTGAACACACAGTAGCTAATTATTGCATTTGTTACAAACATTTAAATAAATAAAAATGTTCAACTTTAAAATAAAAAATAAATTGTGATGTAACAATAAACTGGCATCAATAAGCATGTAAACACATTTTAAAGATTGGACTTTCCAAACAAAAATAATATATATAAATAAAATACA
>NW_013666321.1:412087-424243 GCF_000517525.1 Limulus polyphemus | reverse complement strand
TGCATACCTATTTAAATATATTCACACATGGCTTGTGTATATCGTATTTATATACATATATATTATTCATACCTTCGGTGTATAGGATGCAAGCAGATTTTTACATCAAATTTTGGGGTAAAAAAGTGCCACTTATACACCAAATAATATGGTAGTTTTCTGAAATTTTTGTATGTATTTTACATAAAGAATTTAATCTAAATATGCTATATAACAAATATGTACATAATTAAATTACAAAAAAATAAAAAATGCTTCCAAGAAAAAATTAAAACTATTGTTTTCTACACATAACAAAAATAATTCATTAACCATAAATAATATTTTTATAATCTTCAAAAATTAGCAAAGTCCATGTAGGTAAATGTTACATATCATATCTCACAGGGGGCTGTCAAACCAAGAAAGACGGAGGGGCAGTGGGGTCAGGAGTGGATGTAAAAGACCATGAGCATAGTTCCAGTTTTAGTATGCAATATTTACATTGTATAGGAACTTTACGATATGGAATTATTTTCAAAAGATCAAAGAATTTGGCTAAACAATACGCGTTCATTCAATGAACTTAATATAATAAAATATTATCTACACATATAAGTAAAAGCATAAACCAAAGTAAGCATATTTTATGCCATAAAATTGCATGAAGAAAATATTTTTGCAGTTTTCAATTTCCATGCCTGATATCATGTAGAAAGGGTAGAGATAATTGGTCATATGATGATACTGGAGCCTAACTTTCAACAATAGTCACACCAGGTCAGTGTGATACAAAACTAGAGTGGACAATATGTTGAACACTGTGAAAGGCAAGCTAGCTGTCTTCTACATGGAAGAAGTCCCATAATGTTGAAAACTTCCCAAGGAAGATAAAAACAAAAACACAATGATTTGGTGTAAGTATTTTGTAATTTTAATCATTTGTGTCACCATTATATATTCTATTATGTTTAAAAATAAAAGTAATATCATTGTAATAACTATTTTATATATTATAACAGGAAACATCCAGATTTTTCCTTGCTCATCCCAACAAGTTTACAAAGACAATTGATTCTGCAACCCTTGTTCATGCTGGTAGTCAGACCGAATCATGTTACCTACAGAATGTTTTAGTACAGACATAAATCAAGACAGTAGTCTTTGATAAAGTAACAAAGATTTCTTGTTGGTCTGTAAATTTGATCATAGACATAGGTCACATTTGGAATGAATTATAGCACTATCTGCTGATCACCAACAGATTTGTTCACGTGTTGCCAAACACAAGAATGAAAAAAAAGGGGAGGATTATCCAGCCTTTTTATTTTACAATGTGAAATCTGTAAAAAGAAATTTACAGTTACTAGTCACACAACAAAACCTAGAAGCTTAAGATATATAAAGGAAGCAGCAGCACCGGGTTTTGTCAGCATTGGTTGTGAACATTCACAAATGGACAAAGCATTTTCTCTGATAAAAATTCCTAAAGACAGAAACAAAAATAGGAGCTAGCTGTAGCAATACTCTTTATCAATAAATGCTTGCAGCTGATAAAAAAGAACAAGAATTGGCAATAAGGAATAACCAATTTGACAATAATGGTACCTTTCATTACAGTCATTGTTTACGGTGGGTGAAGTCAGTGGAGCTACAGACACCAATACAGTGCAAAATCTGGTGTGGCTGTTATTACTAGAAAAAGCACAAAAATGCATTTTTATCAGCATCAGGAACAAATAATGTTGTATCTGTGCAGTTAGTGTTAAAAACAATATAAAGAAGGATCACTTATGCTATAAAAACTAGGATAAATCATCAATGGCAATGGAAGCAGATTTAATAGCAAAGGGATTCGGACAAAGTGAAGAAATGCTCGAGATTCGATTCCTTAGATTCATTGAAAATCGTGATTCTAGTGTGCATAAAAAATTGTTGAAAAGGTAAAGTAGGGTTATAAAGTTCAGAAATTAAAATATGCCAGTAATGCTACTCCTCATACTTGTATGATACTGCCAAAACAAATGATGGAAATGCTGCCTGTGTCCTTTAAGCTCCTAGAATAGAGAGAATACCCACTGCTGCAAGAGGAGCAATAACATATCATGCTTCTCTACCTGATTCACATTACAGATGGTTATAAGATCTCAAAAATGGTAAGGACCATTTTTGAGATCTTCTTATAACCATCTGAAGAGACCAATACTGTAAGAAATATGGCAGGTTTTTGACAATAACGTTATTTCATCCATGTCTTTAATTCCTTTGGCTAAACTAATTAATACCATTGATCACCTAGTCCAGAAATCACCTCAACTTATTGAAAAATGAAACAAATAATGCAGATTAATTGTATATCCATTTATTAGATATGTTTGTTGGTGGCAAACAGTTTCATTGTTCAAGGAGAAACTCCTACAGAAATAGATGCCAAGGAACTGGTTTGTCTTTCCAACTAAAGCTGAACTGTCATCACGTAACCTGGAAATCCTTCAAACTCAAAAGCCCAAATATTGTTTAAAAAATATATCTGATACACTACTAAAAGCAGAGAAAAACGCAGGAAACAGCTTTTAGCTCCAGAAGGGAAAACATCTCAAAGAGATGCAAAAATGAAAAACAGCTTTAGAGTTTCCAGTTCATTTCATAATATGGATTACTGGAAACATGGTAATCAGCCAGATAAAGCACAAGGTTTAATTGCTGAATTAAAGGGAAAAAAACAAACTTAAACAGTTACAAGTATCCATAGAAGAAACTACAAAAAGAAACATTGGTCATCATAAACATATCATTTGGTGACAGAAGAGAGATGGTAGACCAACAGCATCCAACTTTGGCTCCATAAATAAAATGAGAACCACAATTTATACCAAAAGAAAGTGAAACATTTTCTTTACAGTACCAATATTTATACATCTAGATATAGCAGACTAGGAAAAATGAAAAAATGTGTCTGTAGAAAAATGTGGGTCATTTGTACACTTGGAACATAGATTTCTTGGAGCTAGTCCTGACGAACTTGTCACGTAAGATAGAATTTTAGAAATCAAGTGTCTCAAAACTGCAGAGCACATGATTCCTAAGGAAGTACCTATAAAGGTCAAAGGTTTCTTCTGCACTATAGAGAATGGTTGTCTTATATTGAAGACTAACAATGACTACCACTACCAAGAGCAAGAAGAATGACATATTACTAGAAGAAAATACTGTGATTTTATTGTATGAATACCATTAGGGATAAGCATTCAAGCTATAGTAATATATGATGAATTTTGGGGGAAAATAGTTCCTACAATGAAAACATTCTACATGGAATGCTTATTATCAGAGTAGATTTTGTATGAAGAGGAATATGCCAATCAGTGATCCACCCACAATATTTGAGGCAATAAATAAAAATACAAAATGACATACTTACTGCATACTTTGAAGTAAACATATTATCTTTATATATATACAGGAGAAACAAAGCTGTACTCTCTGAATACTATAATCTTTTTTTATTCTATTGTTCACATACTGTATTATGACAAACAACAATTATGATATTTGTACAAAATCCTCTAGTAAACTTCTTGGACAATATTTTGAATATATAGTTCCAACATATGATAGAAATGAAGCCAACCAACCCCAGGGTAAAGTAGGTTTTATTGGGATGTTCCCACATTCTTACACAACAAAACTGGCACACATAGTTTAGCGTTTCTCAAACATAAAAACTTTTGAAAATGCACAATATACAAACCAACATTTTACTTATTGTTCACATGTATGTAGGTATTTGTGTTGAAATTCTGTACCTCATCTATATACCTAGGCATCATCATATCTGTAGATTTATACATTCACATATAACACTTATCTCAAGTCCGACACATTTTGAAGTATAGATAACTTTCTAAATCAGAAATCTGTGCACTTGCACAAGATCTTACCATTATTTCATTATTGTGTGGTTAGTATTAGTGTTTTTATAAATCATAAAATCACTCATGATTGTCCCTTACCAATGATAATGATCTAATATCCATCAGGAAACCTGAAATATAAGCTGGAGTACTGTGTAGAGATCCACATAGAAAATGTTTTATTTTGTGAAAGGATTGTCAAAACAAACACTTATAAATTAATTCACATAAACAACTGATGACAGCTTGTATTTATTTATTAGAGAAACTTGGTGGGAGTAGCAGTGTTTTTCAAGTAGTGTATATATATTACTGAAGACTAGTGGTCACAGTGCAATGCAAGTTGTCAAGGTACGATGTTCTGTAGGCACACCAAAACTGCATACCCTAGGGTGATTTCACACTTTCTTAAGGTCATGAAACAGTATGAATCATTCACTGGTCAGCAGTAAACCTGGAGGCTAACTTTTGACAAACAAACAATATTTTATCATACTTGTTGTTATTTCAAACAATCTTATAAGATGCCATGAAATATAAGCCATAATAGCACTAGATACCTATTGTACATGATGTACAGTTTACACAGAAGTTTAATAATGAAGTAAACAGAAAATAAAAATATAGATAGTATAATGAAATGAGGAAAAGTCAGGATGACAAGACTGGTGTTATTCATGAGAATGACAAATCGATGAAATAAACAAGAAACAAAAAGTATAAAGTATTAAAAGACAATACACAGCTGACACTTTTGAAATTCTCCTAACTTTGGCAGCATACTGTACATTGTGAAATTTTGTATATTAGTCTAATTATTATTTTTTATAGTGATGTCTGGAATATAATAACTCAGGGTACTTCATAGCAGAATAACATGCGGGGTAGAACTTGAAAATAGTTATTTGCAAAAGTTTTAGTCGCAACAACAAAATGCATAGGTGGATGAGATTACCATATCCTTGACTAGGGAAGGGCATTTATGTTGTTTCCTGGACTCTTCATTAACCCTTTAAACATAGGCGAATGAGATTACCATCTCCTTGACTAGGGAAGGACATTTATGTTGTTTCCTGGACTCTTCATTAACCCTTTAAACATAGGCGAATGAGATTACCATCTCCTTGACTAGGGAAGGACATTTATGTTGTTTCCTGGACTCTTCATTAACCCTTTAAACATAGGCGAATGAGATTACCATCTCCTTGAATAGGGAAGGACATTTATGTTGTTTCCTGGACTCTTCATTAACCCTTTAAACATAGGCGGATGAGATTACCATTTCCTTGACTAGGGAAGGACATTAATGCAACAAAAATATGGTAAATCTTTGCATTCCTCACAAAACATTGTAAGATTTTGTTGAAGTTTATAAGCATTTTGTACACAAAGAATGACACTATTCTAATTAGTAGTTATTTGCACTCAGACTGTTAAAATACTTCAAGTGCAAGGTGATTTTAATTTTAAGTATAATAATAGTTTATCTTATATTTTTCATATTTCATTTGCATAACCTCCAGAACTTCCCTAATGAACACCAAGTTTTTTAAGGTAAATGTTTATACATTTTACTTTTCATTTTCTTTACCATATCATTAACTAACTATTATTATCATGTGCAATGCAATGAAATGACTACAATTAGGAATTAAAAAAATTACATACCTTTTATTTTTTTTTAGAATATCTTTAAAGATTTTCCTTTTGTTAAATTCATAATTTCATGTCTTTTCCTTTTCACATATAGTTAATTTTTAATGTTTTATTTTCCGTCCTTGTCCTTTACCACTTATTATTAATCTCAACACAAGTCAATGGGGCCCTAGTGGCGTATTACAGTTTCTTTGAGAGACATGCACAACTCTTTGGTCAAATTGTCATTCAGCGGTAAATATCGTAGCCTTGAGAACAAAAACAAAGTATGATGTATATTTTAAAAATGTTTAAGCCTCTTAATTATGCATGTTAAAACATAACTAATATATAATTAACTAAAATATAACAGTAAGACCCAAATACAATCTAAACTGTATCTCTAACTGTAACATATTTAGGTGAGAAACAAGTGCTATAGTCGATCAAGCAGCCAACAATACTACAGCCAATTTCATGTAACCCATGATGACAACTGCATCCCAATTTCAAAATAACCGTTGTTAGATTAGAGTGTAAAATTATCTCTTTCTATTGACTATATACATGGTTATGTAACATCTACATGTAGGCTATAAAGCTCAAACAAATCTGTTGAAGGTGTGGCACCTTTCAGAGGTTTCAACTGTATTTATTCATAGATATTTGAAATCAATTAATCAAAAGGTTATGTAAACATCTTATTGTCTATATGTATCTCTACTCAACTATCACTGTATTATTGAAGATACAAAGAGTTAATGTAGAGAATTTTCACAGCTTGTTGGTCACATGACAATACATCTGCAGTTTTAGTTTTTTAAAGGTTTCTCTCGAAATAAAGGATTTAAAACTTAGATAACATAAAACTTCAAATCATAAAATAGATTAATTTGTTAATTTCATTCATATAAATTGATATTAAAGGTGTTTAATTAAATTTTGAATGTAACACTGATTTGTGCAGGAAATGGTTTAAAGAGGTACCCATCACAAAAAGGTTAATAGTACATAGTTAAAAAGACAGAAACTACATCACTTGTGTCAGAAGTTTGATAATTTTGCAGAAGAAAAATATTACATATAATGTTTTCTATTTATATATATATTATGAACTGAAAATTACCAGTAGATCATTGGCAATATGTCTTAAAAGAAATTATTACAGAATGATACAGAAATGTAAGACTGATTATTTTTAATTACAATTGCTTCTCAACTGCAAGACCTTCCTTATACAAAATGATAGTCTTATCATGTTCATTTTTATGCAAACACATATGTAGGCTTCAATGTTTATGAGTCTCTCTTAACAAATTATACTTATTTTCTTAAAATTATTATGGGATATGCATTACATGCTTTTTTTCCAGTGGACATAACAGTCACCATCTGTTGAGTGTTGGGGAACTTTACGATTTAAGCGACCCCAAACACGTTAGCCTAAAAGTAGATCTGTACATATCAACCTTAAAAACATTACAAATAAATTCTCAGAAACTAAGCAGAACAATACAATTGAAGATTCTTTCAAACAACGTTCCAATCATATGATTTTAATATTATTTTTACCTTGTATTTTATCTGTAACATAGCTTTTACAAAGCAACATATACTTTCTGATCCAAAATAGTAAAATAAGCTTACACACCGATATATTGAACATCTTCAAAAATCAACTAGTTTTTGCAACTGAACATTCCTCAAATTTTTTCTTGTATCTACTTCTATCTATTTACACATACAGTTAGACTTTCCCTTAGTGATTCATGAAAACAATATACTAATCTGGGAACACACACACACACAAAGAAAAAAAGGTTGTGAAGGAAATTCTTCATATTTATCATGTTTTATCTAAACACATAAAGCATAACACGAAATAAGTTACAGAAAGACTTTTGTACTAATGTGTCTTGAAAATGCTATACTACACCAAGACACAAATGCATAATTCATGTTAACTGTATTATATGTAATTTATCATATAATATTTTTGTCAAAATAGACCCTTTAAGAGATACTTAAGTCATGCTACAATCTTCTTTGTAAATATATAGTTGAAAAATGGCAGATTGCAGTGTAATAATTTTTTTTCACACATAAAAATAAAAAGATGTCCATTTTTGGTTATACAAACTATGATTTGTATGGACTAAAATGCAAAAACAAAATAGTTTTTAACTTTCAATCTCATTTTTCTAAGTTTCTTTGCTGAAGTGTCAAAAGTTGTCCATATTTTGAAAGCTGCCATTTTTCAAGTAGTCTAATTTGAATTCAGTAATCCTTTATACCATGCAGCAATTTGTGACTTGTCAATATGAAATTCTTTTAAAATCTATTTCTATTTATTGAGTTTATTAAAGAAGCCAAAGTCATAGAGCTGCACCAAGTTATTCACTTTGTAATCTATGTGTTTGAGATTTAATCTGAAATACAGTTAACTTGTCTATAAAGAACTTAAAGACTAAACAACAAGGTGATGGTATCTTAGACAAAAGGTTAGATCAATTACAATTAAATAAACTAGTTTAGCAAATTAAAGAAGAAAAATTATTTCAATTAAAGAGCTAAGTGATATTTTGTTATATTGTTGAATTTTTTGACCATTCAAAACATTATTACTGTTGTTCTTTGGTACAGTGAAGAAATGGTTACCAGTGAAGTATCCTCATAAAAAAGGCTGTTAGAAGAAGGAGCCATTACGTTCACTAATGACCACAGTAAAGTTAAATTCAAACAAAATTAAATTATAAATACTTCAGATGTTTGTATGTGAAAATAAAAATACTACTACTCTTCTATTTAGCTTCTACATTTCTAGTCTATTGTATTAATTACAAATATCAGGCTTTATAAAAAAGCCAGAATCCCAAATTCAAAAAAATTTTACTTTATTGAAAATGCTATTTATTGTAGTCTAGAATGCAGATCCTAAAATAATATCTAATGACAATAAGTTACAATGAATTACTGACAATAATGATTCAAACAATTTTTTGTTATAGTGTCACCAGAACACTAATATCTGCTTTGATTCCAGTAGAAACTCATTTCTTAAATGATGTCTTACTTTTCCACCTGTTTCAGAGCACATACTTACCTCATAAAAGTTTCATGAACTAAACGTTAATAGTACTACCTGATTTCCAAAGAAACTGTTTGATGTCATCATTAGTTTGGCTTGAGTGTGATTTACTGTACCAATGAAGAACTCAGTAGGTACAGTTAAAACCTCTGATGTCTCCCAGAAATCTAGCTTTTATACATTTATATTTAGCTACAATTTAAATTGCCATGACAATATTACTATGTTCATCATTCCTTTTTTTAAATGTATAATAAGTGATTTTAGCTCTAGGTGGTAGCTATACCATAGTACGTGGGTACAATATCTGAGTACACTAAGCTGCAAAGTTACCATTCAAAAAAAAAGGTTTTGCTCTCTAAACTGAACGTTTGTAGATTCAAAAAATTCTAAATATAAGAAAAAGCTATAAAAGTCCAAATATTACATTCTCAAAGTATTTATTTATTACTTATATAAAGTTTATTATTATTCCTGGAGATTTTCCATGTATAAATTAATAAATGTATTTCTTTCTGGGAAACATCAGCTGCTGGATAGTCATTAAGAAAAAAAAAATAAAAGACTTTGAGGAAATTAAGATGAACCAAGGCATAGAGCAGTAACAGTTTAATTAGTTAAACAAAGACCTCATTCACTTTAGATGTTGTTTTAAAACAGTTTAATAAAGAGATGTTTCTAAACAAACTAACAGATACACAGACACACAAGATACTGGACCTTACTCTATGCCTTATACATATTCCAAACAAAGACAGAACAAACTGGAGTTGAGAATATACTTTAAGTTAGAATGTTGAAGTCTAATGTTTGTTATTTCACTTACTAGTTATGCATGTTTAATGTTTTATTAAAGAAATTCATGTAACAAACTTCACCAATCCCTTATTTGTATGTTAGTGGTAGATTATTGTAGCAAGTTCATTTCAAGAAATCTTGTAAATTATCAATAATCCTGATAAAAGAACAAGTCACTTGCATTACTGAATGTTCCTTTTCCTATTAACCAGCAAATAGTTCACTTATTCAAAAAAACAATTATCTCCAAATCATATCTGCTTGTTTTTGCACAATCTAAGGCCTCGCTGTTTTTTTTTAATCAAAATGGTTGCATAAAAACAAAAGAACAGTATTTTACTTAAAAATGTGATAAATTAATCATTAACTAACAGTTCTTGAACTTTTAACTAAACCTCAATGATTTTCAAAATCAGTTTTAAAAGATTTAAGTTTTAAACCATATAATTTTTCTCATTTTTATTAATCTATTAATGCATATTTATCTGAACAAGTATACACTATTTGCTTCCTCCTAATTAAAAAACAGTAATATATTATTATATAATATTTTATTATAGACATTTTAGGCATTATTTTATTAATTAACAAAAATATTTTATATTTAAAATGTAAGTTTCTGCAAGGTGATATATGTTTTGATAGTGAAGGAAAAATGAAAATTTAGGCTTGAGTGAAAAGTGTATAAAATTGATATCAGTTGAAAGAGCAAATGTTTTTATTCTCAACACCAGCTGTTCTGTATCTCTATCAACCAGGCAACTTACCTTAGCTTGTTTGTGCCACAGGTTAATATTCTTCCTCTGTGCCTTGGTGAAATGGTCCCAGACTTTTTGGTGATTGGCTGTCGTGAATACCTTCTCTATCTGATTGACTTTGAAGATAGGGAGATAATTAAAGGATGACTGGTAAACTCAAACTTCACAGGAAAAAGCTATGCATCATAGCTTGACTTGACAATCACTCTCATTCAGTTTGTTAATTATACCACAGAGTATTTAAGAAAGTTACTTCTTACCATTACTTGCTGAAGAGATGATTAAGCCAGAAACCCAATCGAGGAACATTACTGGATGATAGACTGTTTCATTCAGGACACTTTTCCTGTATCATGATGATATATTCCTAACCTGGAAGTAACTTTATTGACTCTAGTAACATATTCATTGCTAAGTATTCTTCTCTTTATCCACTCTGATAAAATAAACCTACCTCCAAATATCTGTACCTCATGTAATGTGTGTTTAACCCACATGTTCATGACAATCATAACCTCTGTTATAACCCAAAATAGAAAAAATTGATATCAAAACATCTTTCTTATATCCTGATGATATAATAACCATTACGTATTAAATTCCAATAGGCATACTTCTGGTATTGGCGAGATATTTCTAATTGATATAGATGAGTTATTCTGAGAACTTCTAAGTGAGCACATGTTCTGCAATCATTCTAACAACACTTCTACAGGACTTACACTTCTTTCTGACAAACTTTTTAGTCAGTTTCCTCTCCAACTATTTTTGTAAAAATATACATAACTTGAAATCTTCACCAGCCACTCTGATGACATACTCCGGGATTTACAATTTCCTGACAAAATACACCTTTCAAACAAATACCCTTCAATTATTTGGGTAAAAGCAGAAATTCATGATTATCATGATCTACCTTATATGATGGTATACTTCCTGACCACACATACTTTTCAATCAGGATAAACTTCTTATTTTACTGAAACACACATACAACTCATAATTTTCACAAGTTGTTCTGATAACATACGTCCCTCAAGAACTTTCCTGACCACATATGTTTGTAAGATTCTTCTGCTTCTATTATGATCAAAATACATTTAAATTATAATAATTAACAGTCATGATGACGATGTTACTAAAGATTTGTAATCCATCTTTACAAAAGAATGTCAAACTCAGCCTCTGTATATTGTTCTATTGTGAATGTAAGATACCTAATACTAGACCAGTGATCTGAGTTTGATATTAGCCACATATCTTTCAAATGTTGATAATCTGTAATGTATATCAATAAATAGTGTTTGTAACTTAGAGACTGCTGGTAAATGAACTAAGAAATTTCTAATTTGTGTTAAAAGTTTTAGCAAGCAATTCCAGAATCAAGTATTAAGAAGGTATACATGTACACACAAACATTTAAAAGAAAAATATGGATATTTAGTTGTAAAGTTCCTGCAAAAAGTTAGTTATCACAAGTTTTTGCAACAGTAATAGAACATTAACTGTTTTCTTTAAAGAGTGAAATACAGAGACTTGAAACAGGGTTCCATGTTTGACTTCTGCTTAAATTAATTTCACATCTCCTATGGATCTACTAAATTGATAGAAACTATATCAATGAAAACCCACATAGATGAAGAAATGTACAGCTATCTTAAACCTATGAAGCATAGCTTAAATTTATAACACAAAATTATTAACCCACAATACTTAAATAGTTTCAAGTGTATATATAGGTGGAATCTGCATATGAAAAAAACGTCAGCATAAATGCAATTTAAGACTTTTCTTTACGGTGAAAATAATATTGTTGTGGTTTCATTCACAAATTCTATATCCGAAGCCAGGGGGTAAGGCCAGACTCCCAAAACAGGGAGAAGTCACTTCTCCCTCCAAGTGCTAACAGTGAGAAGTTTTTTTGAAAATAAGGAGACTTCACGTCTGTATCAAACTCATTTACAATGTGAAAACACCATTTAAT
>NW_013666321.1:406249-411202 GCF_000517525.1 Limulus polyphemus | reverse complement strand
ATATATATATATATATATATATTACACAATAGACATTCAACTTTTTCTGTGTTTTAACACAAACTTTCTGTAACAACTAATGTGTGTAATTAGTATTGATATATACTCTCAATGAGGAGATCAGAACAAGCATATTAATTGCTGTATGCCTATATTATGCATGCCAAGTTGGAAGTATGTGGATAAGCTTGCAGTGTCTCGGCAACTTAATTGGCTTATGTTTGGAAGCCAAATATGATGATACTGTTTGTCAAATGGACTGACCCTGTGTACATAGGGTTAGATAAACATTTTCATAAAATGTGAGCTATATAAAAGTTGGAAGAAAACCCACAAAAAAACATACACAGCAATATCACATTAAAATAATTTAACACCCATTTCAAAAACTTAATTTGACTCAATGTTAAATTAATTTGGCAGAAAAGTAAATTCATACATTTTTCAACATATCTATATTTAGTTGTTTTATCCAGATTTTAATTTCACAACGTGTTTTCTTTTTTATGAAGTTAAATATTCAGAATATTACATAATGTAGCAATGCAGCCTTGTGGATGAATAAGAAACGCATAAAGAACCATACTATCGATCAAGTCGACCAAACAAGACGATAATTTGTTAAAAGTTCATCATAAAAAATTAAACAAATGTATTACAAAGACAAAAAATTGACTGATTATTCATAATGTAAACAAAACTATAACAGTCAGTTTTGACCAATATTAATCTTTCTTTGAAAAAAGTTAAAACATTTAATACATATCCATTAAAACTACTGACACTTCATTGACAGAATAGGTGCATGAAAATAAGTATGAAGCTGAAGAAAATGTTTTTGGAATCAACTCTGATGAAAAATATATGATATTTTTAACATATGTTGTAGTATAAAAACTTAAGAGAATTTTTTTATCTCATTTTGATATTTACCAAGCATTTAAGTCAGGAATATAGAGAAGCAAATGCATATTGTACATCGAGTATGTCGAATTTGTTATAAAGAACGTGCCTAGAATTTGAAATAAAAATGTTACATTTATAAACATCTTACATTCAGTGTTCTTGAAATTTGCATGTAAGTTGTACACAGGGACTGAGTTATTTAATGTATAAACAAAAGTACAGTTTCAATCAAACAAATGTTCGTATGTGTGAGATAATCAAGGCAAAGTTACTTACATTCAAGTGAATCTAAACTACTAATATATTTATTAAGAAAACAGAGCCAAAAATGCAAAGTCAAATCTAGTTGTAAACTTACACTGGGTAAGGATGTTTTGAATGCCCTGGTTCAACAACTGCTTGGCTTTTGCCAACTCTTCTTCAAACTGCATTTTCTCATTCATAAGCCTGCGAACATGACTATTGGTGCATTGGATCATGGAGTAAAACTGACCACAGTTACGTTTATTACACTCTCCCCTCTCCAGCCATGTAATTAGCACTTGCACTGCCTTCTGGAAAGTTTCATCACCTAAACCAAAATTAAACTTTATAAAACTAAGTTTGTATTCTAGCCAATTGTAAGTTCACCATATGCACATTAAACTTATCAGTCAAGGAAATTAAAAAAAAAAGAATTAAAACCATTACATGCATTTACTCTGTAATTAGATCATATTGTTACCATAACATAATTTTATGACAATACATATATAGATTGCAATATTCGTTAACTAAAATGCTGATTCAAACTATAAATCACACAGTAGAAGACATCTCACTCATTTCCAAAACATTCAAGCACATAAATATGGTATTCATAAAATATATATACTATTCTTTAAGCAAAACAAAACAATGTTAAAGTGACAAACACTGCTTAACCCTCTCTGCCCAGGCATCATTTACTGTGCATGTCAGGAGGTTTTAGTGACTTACATTCAAAATTTTATTAAACTACTTTTTTTATGTTATACCAATTAGTATAGCATAAAATCATAGCAAATAATCCATATTTTAATAGTATACAAGTTTTAAGTTCTTAATTTTATAAGATAATATTTAAAAAAATCCTGAATTTCCCCTAGTGTGAGAAATGTGACAAATTTTTTGTAGGCATCCCATCTTCTCTATTTTATTCACCACCCTTCCAATAAGTATGAAATTCAATGTAAATTACTTACTATAAAATACTCATTGCTCAGACAAACCATAATTTTTATAGCTTTTAATTGTGTTTGGTTACAGAGCCATCAAATAGAAAATCAGATCCCTCTTGCCACACCCACCTATCAGATCCTCTTTTTCAGGATTTGTTAATAGTTGTCTCTTACATTTAATTCTATATTGTGTATAACCAATAGAAAGCCAAGGTTTTCATCTATCAAATGACGTATTATATTATGTTGTTTTTTGAACAAAGAATTGTCAATTTCTCTGTTAGTACAAGCTTCGTTCCCACAGGAAAGACAACGACTAGCTTGGATGAATTTGTAATGGCTCTTGCCACATAGTTAGAAAGCCAGAAAATTTTTTATAGTTAGGGGAAATTGTCTACTTTTTGCATGTTATTATTCTATGTTCTTTGGTGCATTATTTAATTAAATAAAAATTATTTAGTGAATTACTACCATTAGTATAACAAAAAGTAGGGTTAATGTCATCGACAGTAGACAGCAAGAAAAAAGAAGACCTGGTAAGTACTTTATTTCTTGTTTTTCATGTTTATCTTTTATTTATTATTATAAAAGTAACTCAAATGTAAAAATAGGGATCTCTTTAGGTTAGATTAGGTAAAATAAATAATAATATAATAAAAATGTTTCACAAGGCACACACACACAAGCAGCTTGTGGGTAATGTAATTCAATAGCGTAACATGAGCTCCATGTTACCCAAGTGATTTACAACATATAATGGCACAAATAGTAGTTAGACACAGTTAAAATGGCAATAAAACAATAAAATTTAAGTATAAATAGATGTATACTGTTATGAGTTTAATGATAGGATAAATGAATGTCGTTTCATGTTACAATTTGAAGTCATTCGAGAAAGAAAAAAGGGTAATTTAGAGTTATTTTGACTTTTTTTGGTGGTTACAAGGTCAGTCAAATTGACCAACCTTGAACAGAGTTAGGGTAAAGAAAATAACAGATAAAATACACAGTTTTACTGAAAACAAACATTTGAAATGTATTTAGGAGGTTTTAGAGGTTACGCAAATAAAATTTTAGATTCTTCAGAGGAAGAAAAGTATTTTTAATCTTCAACATGAAAATCACATTGCACTCGAGCTGGTAAAAAAAAATATTTGATATATTCACAAACAAATATTTTTTTAGTTTATTCAGAAACTTCACTAAAAATAAGGTTTTTTGTATGTGAAAGACTTTACTGAAAGTGTACCAAATTTTGTGAAGATATACATACTATATTAAAAGTTAGTAGTATCAAAATTATAAATACTTTAAACAAGTACAAAGAGGTCATGTAGTTGGTCAAATCAACAGATCCCATGTTGAGAGAGTTAAATGCCACAAATATTAAAATTTTTATGTACAGTTTGTCTATAGTAACTAAACAAAGGGTCAAATTATAGTTGACACTGTAAAAAACCTTTACCACGCAGTTGCTCATGAAGAAGAGAAGCCTCATGATCTGAATAATGTACAACAGGAGGTGGACTTGGTGGATGAAACATTTCTTGCTCTACACGTTCCCTATGACGATATTCTCGATGAATTGCACGTTGATGACATTCCCATTCATATTGGTCATCTCTAGCCTGTGCAAAATCTACATGAATTCGTCCAGTATTTGGAGCATCATCTTTGTCTTCAAGTTTCATTCGATAGCCTAAATGAGAAAACTGTATGTTAAATGCATATCACAGTTTTTTTAGGAATCAAATAATACCTGTATGCTGTAGGAGTTTTATTAAGACCACTTATTCTCATTCAGCTCACTACTAAATTTTTAGTTGTTCTTTTGAGAACAAGCAATCCTAAGAATACAATGTGCAATTTCACACATTCATCTACCATTAAATAAAATATGTGTACATACTTATTTAAGTTACTTTCTTTTGATCTCCAAAGTTAAGCAGCAAAATAAAACTATTTAGGCACAACAAACATAGTAAATTTATTTTCAACCAAACAAAAACCACTGACCTGAGACTATCTTTCCAATATGAATACAACAGATTATTATTCTTAACAGTTACACAATGCTTATAACTTTGAATCAACCATTTTATTAGCTTCACACTCTAAGAAAGGTATAAATATGATACAGTGTAAGAAACCTGTATTGTGTTAACAATAACAATTATATTATTAAATCACATTAACTTAACATCTGGGTATCTGTTTCAAGCTAGTAAATGTAAGCTAGATATATGTTAACCTTTTACTACTATAAAGATATTTTGAGTATTGAAAACTACACTTAATTTAATATTACACAATTTTTACACATATTTAGCAACTAAATCATACATTAGCTGTTCTGTAAAGGCTTCACACACACAAATAAAAAATACAAAAGACATTGAACTCATTTACCGAACTAAAAATTAAAGATATTTTTCACAGTTATTCTAATCACCCACGTTTACAATCATAAAAGACATTAACCTCCACTGAACATATCTATACTCAAGTTAGTTGATATAATTCTGTTACATAGATGAGTTAGTATTTAGATGATACACAATTAATATTTTGTACTATAACAAAGCTTATAACTTGCCTTGTAATTACATTTTTAGGGATTAGCTTAATACACATTCAAAAACTTTTACACAAAATTAATAAAAAAATCTAAATATTGAACTTTTCTTATGGACATTTCTTTATCAATATCAATCATGATTAGCTCAGTACAAAAAAAAGTCCCTCTTAGATTTGTAATCAGTAATGACTGACAGGTTATACCTGAAAGGAAGATGGCAGCATCAACAAACATTTCACTTTCAAATCGAATATGACAAAAATTTTTCTT